>NW_016107321.1:3590820-3601238 GCF_001604975.1 Cebus imitator
TCTCCTGGGTTCAAGCTATTCCCCTGATTCAGCCTCCCAAGTAGCTGGGATTACAGGCTCATGCCACCACACCGAGCTAATTTTTGTATTTTTAATAGAGGCTGGGTTTCACCATGTCAGCCATGATGGTCTGCATATCTTGACCTTGTGATCTGCCTGCCTCAGCCTTCCAAAGTGCTGAGATTACAGGCGTGAGCCACCGCACCTTTCTAAGAAAATGAACTGTACGACAAAAAGAAATTATATCATTAACCGAATGTTAATAAAACAGATTTTAAAGAAGTGGTTGAAGAGAAAACATGGTGTTTTCGTGTGTGGGGGATGTTTGGAAAAATTGCACCATTAGGTCTCACCTCTGTCAGAGATACCCAGTAGCAGAAATATTTGAGAATCCCTGCGTTGCTGTCTCTTTATGTTCCTCACCCATCAACATTTGATTGTTTTCTTTCCAAGAATAAATGAAAACCCAAATTTTAAGAAAATACTTTGAGAGTGTTTGAGGCTTTTAAGAACAAATGAGAAATAGAAAATCGGGTAGCTAGCAAGAGGTCATTGTGTTACCCCACCCCTACCCCCAACCATTCAAGCTGATGGGAGCGTGGAGACTGCTGGAGGTCAGGCTCAGGTTGAATTTAATGAAAGTTTACCTGGTATAAAGGGAAGTCCAGTGCCTTCTTATTTCCAAATGACATGCCCAGGATGCCATGTCTCAAGTTTAAAGTCACCTGTAATTCCAATGAGGCAGTCATTTTGCTCTTGAATTACAGAACTCTAATGAAACCTCATTTTTTATCAGAACAATATTCTTAGGGCTAAATTACAAAAGATGTCTTTTGATCAGGTTAACTGGCAGTTTTGTGTTAAGAGAATGGTCTTGGCCAGGCTTGGTGGCTCACGCCTGTAATTCCAGCACTCTGGGAGGCTGAGGTGGACAGATCACAAGCTCAAGAGATCGAGACCATCCTGGCCAACATGGTGAAACCCTGTCTCTACTAAAAATACAAAACGTAGCTGGGCATGGTGGTGTGTGCCTGTAGTCCCAACTACTCAGGAGTCTGAGGCAGGAGAATCACTTGAACCTTAGAGTCGGAGGTTGCAGTAAGCCGAGATCATGCCACTGTACTCTAGCCTGGGTGACAGATCGAGACTACATCTCCAAAAAAAAAAAAAGAGAGAGGGAGAAAGAATGGTCTTCTCAGATCCTTCTATTTTCTGTGATTTGATCTCCTTTGATCCATCTCCTCCCCTCCAGGCATCAATGGTTTAATATAGTGACAGATGGAAGTCAGCATTGCACTAGCAGGATCCTAGTCACAAGAATATATCCATTGTCACCCATTGTATTAGTTTCCTAGGGCTACCAAAAAACAATCTGCCATAAGCTTGGATAGCTTAAAACAACAGAAGTGTACTGTCTCATTGTCCTGGAAGCCTGAACTCTGCAATCAAGTTGCTGGCAGGGCCATGCTCCCTCTGAAGGCTCTGGAAAGGATCTGTTCCCAGTCCTTGTCTGAGCTTTGGTGTTGCCAGCAGTCCTCGGCATTCCTTGGTTTGTGGCTGCATCACTCAGATGGCTGCTCTGTTATCATGTGGCTTTGACTTTGTGTGTCTTTGTGTCTCTTCTCTTAGGAGGACAACAGTTATATTTTACCAGGGCCCACTCTAATAACCTCATCTTAATGTGATTACTTCTGCAAAGATTTTATTTCCAAATGAGATTACATTCATTGGTACTTTGGGTTCAGATTTGAACATATCTCTTTGGGGAATAAATTCAGCCCAAATTCAACACCCATTGCCACCCAATAGCCAAAGAAAAAGGATACTTGGAAGAAGCATAAGAAGAATTTACTAATCTATCTGTTGTACATCCTTTGATAACATATATTGTTAAATATCCTGTATCTAATACTTTGAAGGAAGAAAAACACATTCCATGGAGTGGATGCTTATGATAATAAACTAGCTAATGAATTAGAGAAAAATAATATTTCATACAGAATTCATATAATGTAGAAATCATAAGCATGTGTATGTTTTGGGTTTTTACTCCAACCTCTCATTGCTAAGAAGGCAAATTAAAATTCTTGAAATTCAAAAATGCTTAAATGCACAATGAATGTTTAACACGAGTAAGCCCGTGTGTTAAGTAGATAACTCACAGTGATCTCTCTTTCATTTGCAGGTCTTCTCTTTATCTTATAATTAACATTTTGATGTACAAAATTATGTTCCATTCTATCATACAATTGTATGTTTCTTAAAATAGAGCTTTATCAGACTTTAATGCTGATAAATGCAAGTTTGTTGTGTATACATCTGCCTCTATGAGTTTATGGCTTGTGAGTTTGTATTTAAATGTCATATACTTATTTCCTTCACCCAAAGCACTGGGCGTGGAGCATAGATGAAGGACAACACAACTAATTTATCTATTCATTCAACTAGGAAGCTTTTATTGAGCATCTACTGCACGTCAAAAACTGCACTAGGCCCTGCAACTAAGACAATGTTACCTTCCTCAAGAAATTTATACTCTAATAACTTAGTTCTTAATTTTGTTTTGTTTCGTTTTGATTTGATTACTGACACCTTTGAGAATCTGATGAAAACCATAGCACCTTCTCCCCTTCTGCACTAAGAAAAATGCACACACAGAATTGTGCCTGCATTTAAGTAGGTATATGAACTACCCCGTGTGTGTGCACACACGTGTGTATGTGGGTTTAAAGTGTGTGTATGTGTGTGTGCACGCACGTTGGATCAGAGGATAGGCCTTTTATCACGGAACATCATAGCAGCGACAATACCCCGTGCCCTAATCTCCCACGGGGTGGCACAGTGAGGGCCATCCGTGCCCGCCCGGGCAGGGCTTTACCCCCAGGAGAGGACCTCTGAAATTATGAAACTCGGAGCTTATATAGAGTAACTGTCACATTTGTCCTTTCTGCACTCCAGAGAGAGAGAGTCAGGGGTGGGGGGCAGTAAAACAGGTAGCTTTTTCCGGGAATGTGGAAAAATCTTCTCTGAAGAAAGTAGAGAAAGGTCCCCCGTTTTGTCACCCCTTGGTACGTGAATGGTTGCAGAGGAGATAAGCCTTTACATGTCTCGGGAACAAGTCACTGTCTCAAATTCCAAGGCATGTTCACCATTCGTCATTCTCTAACTTGGGTTGCCAGTAATCGTTACTCAGTAAGCCCTAGCTATGCAGAAATGTGAAATATGAAAATATTCCTGGAGCGCAGCTTCCTTCCAAAAGCAATGCCTTTAGCCACAATAACAGAAACCTGACCAACTGAGGACTGAAACACGAGAACCTGTGCTGTGTAGTTATGAGAAGTTGGCAGGTGAGAGCTGTGTTTAGGAGCTTAACACTTGTGTGAAGCCCTGGGCTCCCCCTTTCCATCGGCATACGTTCCTCACCCCATGCTCACAGGCGCTGCAGCTCAAGATAACATCTCATCACCCCGGAATCCAAGCAGGCAGAAAAGTACGAGGCACAAAGACTTTTGTTCTTTTGAATTTCTCTCTAGGTATCAGGAAGCGATGGACTTCCCAGGAGCCCCCAGCAGTCTTCCCAGTCCTTTTCATTGACCAAGACTGGGTCCTGTCAACACTCCTAATCCAGCCAGTGTACATGGAGAACAGGATTCTTGAGGCAAACTGAGATTAGCCATTGGTTCTCTGAGTCAGAGGGTCCCTACTGCAGAGACGTGGGAGGCTCTCCCGCCGGTCTTGCATCAGATCATCTTCAGGGAGGAAAGAGGTAGAGAACTATTGTGTAGGCAAAAATAGGAGTCAGCCAGCATTTTCATACTCCTACAAACATTGTTAGAACAAACGGGCACTGGCTCTTAAATAACCAGAAAAACAATCTGGTACAACTCACCTTCTAGACAGAAATGCAGCAACTCAATTATGAGGATAGGAACCACAGGGAAGGGATTTAATCGACTCTGTGTGTGTGCTGAAGGCTCCTAGAGGTTTCTTGTCAACATTGCTGGGACCGCTGGTGAGTGAAAGGCAAGGCAGACATGAACGGAGCCTGAGAAGTGGGAGACAAGTTGAGGAATAGAGAAAAAGCAAACCAGTGTTGGAAAACAATGTCAGAATAAGAGAAATATACACATTGTGAAAAGTATTGTTTACATTGTTGTTTCCCTATACAGGAAGTCCTAGTAAAGATAGAAATCTTCAGAATAAGTGATTCTCTGACTTTCATATATAAACTCTTCTAGCGTTGAATACCTTTTTTTCCAGAAAAGTGTTTTTTGTGATTTTTTTTAACCTCCAACCATAGTAATATGTTTCTCTCCTTGTGTTCTGCCTTCTCTATAGGTAAAGAGCAGCTTGGGCGTCATTCTCTAGATAATGTAAGCAAAATATAAGCAGCTGTGTTCTGCCTCGTGTCCAAGGGGAATGTGCCTAGAAGGTGTCAAAGGACAAAAATAGGTCCTTGACCCTGGTAGGCACAGCAAGCTTTGTAAGGACAGCAGCTCCACACTGTAGGTCATCTTGCAGTCCCCCCACCTCACCCCAACCCCGGATCTGCAAGTCCCCTGTCCTTCTGTGTGGGTCTTTCAGCCGTCCCCTGCCAGTGACCACTCCACATGACAACATTAGGTGCAGGAATTTCTTGTCTTTCTGTTTCGCATGGAACCTCTGATGTGGAATTTAACATTGTCGCTGGAGTTCGTCAGAGGCAGCCTGTAACAGTAACTCAGGAATGTTCTTCCTTTTTTCACTTTCCCTCCTTAAATTATGCCTGACACCTCCTTCCTTCATGCCTGACAAGCAATCAAACTGTCATGAAGGTGATCAGCCCTGTGGCGCAGTAAAGGCCGCTGTAGATACTTTGATGCCCCTCCCAATGAGAGGTAGCTTCTGCTTCCGTGCCCTGTGAATTTGGGCTGACCTCTCCCCGCTTGGACTAAGGACAGTGGAAAAGACACTCCGCCAGGCCTGGCTCGTGACATGACTGGCAGCTTCCATCTTGGCCTTCGCGATGAGTCCTGGGCTGTCACATGAGAAACCCAGATACGCCGAGGCCACCATGCTGTCAGGAAGTCCAGGCTAACTACCCAGAGTGTCTGCATGGAAAGAGATTGTGGAAAGAATCAAAAGTAGAGGGTGGTTTGTTACACAACAATGGGAAAGCAGATAAACCCTGTGGCATAACAGAAGCCTTTCCTTTCATTCTTCTCTTGAGCTGAAATAACACAGCTCCCCTGCCTCTTGTCTGTGTGTATGAAACTCCCACATCTCACCCCACACTGTGCGTTCCTTTGCAGTATCTTTTTGTCGGTGGTTTGTTGAATGTGAGAGATTACCAGAAAAACTTCCCTCTGAAGTTTTTACCCTATTTGAACACCGACAACATGTTCTTTGATGCTCTTGTAATATATGGGTGCAAGAATTTGTGTTATTTTATCTGACACACAATTGAAACAAGTATATAATCATTTTGTCACTACTTTATAGTTACATTTACAACATGGAGTCAACAACTATATCGTAGGTTTAGAGTTCTCACGGCCTTGTGTGTCCTTTTCAATAGCACAAAGGGTACCTACCCAATGCAGTTCCAGTTTCCACTGGATTTTGCTTTCTGGTGGACCCCCTGCTTTTGCGTATGTAGGTGAAGAACTTATATTGATCCATGTCCATTTAGGTATCCTTGCTTCTGGCTGTCTGATTTTAACCGTTTTTCCTCTCTAGAATGTATAATTTTGTAATCCACTTATTTCCTTATTTTCTTGTTTCATTTATCTTTTTCTTTTCTTCACTATCATTTTATTGCCTATAATTTTCTTATACATGTAGTTACAATTTCAAATATAAAAAAACAATGTTTTAGTTGTTCAAGTTATAAAATAGATCTGACATTTTGTAACTTCTATGTAAAAATATTTATATATTTTAACTTTGTTGGTGTTATACTAGAAACAGCTTAACTAGTGATGCTATAAATTAAATATGCGGCCAATGAGAGGCTCACGTCATGAGATAATAAATCCTAAAGCAGACAGTTTCAGTTCTAACAAAAACCTGGGAGAAAATATATTATTATCTTCTATGGATATCTCGATATTGGAAAGAAGTGAGATGAATTTGTTGTTCAAAGAGAAGAGGTATGGCCTGTTGCTCTTCTTGAAAGCCATCATTTTCTTTGCCCTTGGGTTTCTTATGTCTTCTCCCACCTTGGCCCCCAGCTTCTTCCCCTCCTTCTTTCCCTCCTTCTCTCTTTCCTTGTTTCTTTCCTGATAAGACAGAGCTGGAACAGGAATCCAGGAAGAGGAGGAGACAGGCTGAGGACAGGAGATTGATGAACCAGTTTTTGTTGATTTCCACATCTTGAAGAATTCTAAATTGATTTGTAAATAGATTTGGCATAAAGTCCAGCAGTCAATTTTTTTTTTTTTTTTTTTTTGAGACAGAGTCTTGCTCTATCATACAGGCTGGAGCGCAGTGGCTTGGTCTCGGCTCACTGCAACCTCTGCCTCCCAGGTTCAAGTGATTCTCCTGCTTCAGCCTCCCAAGTAGCTGGGAATACAGGTGCATGTCACCATGCCCTGCTGGGGTTTTTGTGTTTGCTTTTGTATTTTTAGTAGAGACAGGGTTTCCCTGTGTTGGCCAGGCTGATCTCAAACTCCTGACCTCGTGATCCACCCACCTCAACCTCCCAAAGTCTTGGGATTACAGGCATGAACCACCGCGCCGCCTCCAGCAGTCTATTCTGTCACCTCCACCTATTTGACTTCTGAGCGTCATGACCTGGTATGTCACCCTCTGCTCTCCAAACATTCACTGTCTTCTCTTGGCTACAACTGGATGTTTTATAAACTTTGCCGGTGTAGCATCCTCAGGCCCTCTCTCTGCTCTTTCTCCATCTCTGCTCTTCCCTAATCTTTCTCCTCTCAGTAGAAGGCACCACCAGCCAGCCATTTCCTCAGGATAAAAGTGGCAGTGTCACCCCTGCCTCTGTCTGCTCCATGAGGTAGCCCACCAGCAAGTCCTGTTGGCCTGACCTTCCAGCCCCGGGTACCCTCACCTCCCACCTGACTGCTGCACTGCTGACCACAGGCCACGGCCGGAGCCTCCTAACTGGGCTCCCTGCATCTCATTTTGATCCCCAAGACTATTCCGGAGTTCAGGTTGCAGACTGACACTATAAGCTTTAAACCAGCCTCGCCATGTATTAGTTTCATGACACTGGGCAGGTTACACCTTTCCCCTCCTCTCTATCCTCATCCGTTAAATGGGAATAATGAAAATATTAACATCCCTGCCGTCACACTCAGAGCAATTTGTGAGGACTGAGGATGTGATCCATGTGAAGCATTCGGAACAGCTCCTGGGACGCAGTTGACATGCGATGTTATTAGTTATGATTGTCATTATTATTGGTTCATAATTATTTTCTATATAGTAAGGGGGCAGATCCCCTTTTAAACATAGAGGATTGCAGGAACATGGCCTGGTTACTAACAGGACATTAACAGCGGGACACGTGGGGTGAAGCACATCTGAGGACACTCTGTGCTGTCGTTACAGCTCTTCTGTAACTCTGTTACTACAACGTGGGACGCCTTCTAAAATATGAAGCTATGACATCGCTACCATGTGCAAAATCCTCCAGTGTCTCTTGCCTACTCTTGGCATTAAACTTCAGCCCTTGAGCCCATCACAGTCTGACCCTGGCCAACCTCCAGGGTGACCCCCTGCCTCTCCCGCGAGCTCTCCTGTCCCAGCAGCACCCTGGCCCTCAGACCTGTCTGCTCCTCTTGCATCCCCTCATCCTCCTGGGGCCGGTCCTGGCTATCCCTTGCTCTGCACAAGCTACCTCCCTAGTGAAGACTTCGCTGATGCTCCAGATCCTCCCTGCGCCCCCCAACAGCTTCCCTGCTTCATCCTTCTCCATTGCACTTAGGATTTCCTGTCTTTAGTTGGTGTACTTAAGTATCATCTAGTGGAATATACATTCCACGAGCATGGGAACTGCGTCTAGAGCATCTCTCTTCTCTTATCTAGACCAGTTCCTGGCATTTGGATGTTGTGCCATGTATATCTGTAGAAGGAATATAGGCATTATCAGAATATTAATATCATCAGGTGATATTAACATTCTTTCATGTCATTTTTCTCCTACTAGCCCCACATTATATAAACAGAAGAGTACATTAAAAATAATCAGAATTAACAGATGGGCTTCATGCATTGTCTCATTATATGTTGGTCCTCAGCCTTTGAGGTGGAAATTTGTTTCTGCATATCCAAAACTCCTACATGCAACAGTCACCAAGCATTACCTCAACTTACTGTTGACCCCCTGTATCTATGGGCTCTGCATCCGAGGAGCCAACCAACAGCAGATAGAAAATATTTGAAAAAAAAATGAACATAAAAAATAACACAACAATAACAATACAAATAAAATTGCAATGTAACAACGATTTACATAGCATTTACTTTGTATCAGGTATACATACTCTAGGGATGATTTGAAGTATATGGGAGGATGTGTATAGCTTATATACAAATACTACATCATTGTGTGTCAGAGACTTGAGCAATTGGGACTTTGGCATCCCAGAGGGGTAGTGGAATCAATACGCCTTTGATGTCAAGGGACAACTGAACAGGCAAGGCTTGGATTCTTAAATAAATAAAAATGGATATTCTGTATCCTATTAGAAAAGATGGGATTACCTTGTCTTCTAAAGGTTCAGGTAAAAATGGCATTCTTTCTTTCCTTGTTCTCCCTTAGAATATTTTATAGTTAGAGAAAAATGATATAGAATAGGGTGTAGGGAATTATTGGATATTCAGTTAATTAAGCACATCATCTGACTCCATTCATAACGCTATGCAGTTAGAGTCGGTAGTAATCAAAAAACAAAGAACTGGCCTTCCCTTTGGATACCCGAAACATTGCTTTAGACTGCACTGACTTGATTATAGTCCAAATTGTGGATGTTGTAGAAACTTAAATTTTCTCAGCTGTAAAAGGCAAAAAACAAGACAAAGCTAAACAAAACAAAAAAACCAACATTGAACTATCCAGTAAGTATTCAGAAACCTCTAGCCAGGAAGCCCTTCCAGGCAGCACTCCTGGAAGAGGGTGGGGGCGGTTTTCTGTGCTGCAGCTGTCGCTGGCTGTTACGTTCGAGCGTCATTTCCTTCAGGCCCAGTAAGCTTTAAAAGAAAGCGGATGCCTCCCCTAGTGATATTGGGTGACTTTTTTACCAAAGGAAATGTTTTTTCTTTGAACTTTTTATTTTGACATAATTTTAGACTCATGAGAAAAGGTAAAAGAGAAAGAATTTTTCATATACTCTTCAACTAGATACTTACATGTTGACATTGACCACATTTCTTTCTTATATCTTTTTATGAATCCTGTGAGAGTAAGTTGCCAACATGATGGTCCTTTATTTCTGAAGACTGCAGAATATG
This sequence comes from Cebus imitator, assembly GCF_001604975.1. NCBI lineage: Eukaryota > Metazoa > Chordata > Mammalia > Primates > Cebidae > Cebus > Cebus imitator. Next base: position 3,600,277 of record NW_016107321.1, read on the forward strand.
TTTTCTCAATACTGGAGTAATCTGTTATATAACTGCAGTATAATGATCAAAGTCAGGAAATTAGCATTGATGCCATACTTTACACAAACCTTATTTAAATCTCACAGATTTCTCCTTAGCACATACCTAACAGAAAAAGAAACTCCCAGCAAACGTGCTGCACTTGGTTTCCACATCTCTTTAGACCTCCCTTGTCTAGTCTCTTACATCTAGTCTATTACAACCATAGAATTTCTTATGAGTACAGGACAGTTCATGTTGTAGAATATCCCTCAATTTCTGGTTGTCTGATGTTTCCTCCTGTTTAGACTCAAGTTGTGTAATTTTTTTTCTTTTTTTTTTTGAAACAGAGTCTTGCTCTGTCCCAGGCTGGAATACAGTGGCACAATCTAGGCTCACTGCAACCTCCGTCACCTGGGTTCAAGTGATTCTCCTCCCTCAGCCTCCCAAGTACCTGGGATTTCAGGCGTGCACCACCGTAGCTGGCTAATTTTTGTATTTTTAGTAGAGATGGGGTTTCACCATGTTGGCCAGGCTGATCACGAACTCCTGACCTCTACTGATGTGCTCGCCTCAGCCTCCCAAAGTGCTGGGATTACAGGCATGATACACCACACCCAATGAAGTTACGCATTTTTGGCGAGAGTGTTGGAGGATGATGTGTACCCTTCTCAGTAGGCACACGATGTCGGCATGTCCGGTTGCTGGTGGGATGAACTTGGATTGCTTGGTCAAAGTAGTGACTGTCAGGTTTCTCCACTGTGAAGCTAATATTAGGAGGTTTATTTAATTAGACATAAAATATATCCTAAATAAAATTATAGTTGCATTTCAGAATTTAATCCTGTTGGCCAGGCACAGTGGTTCACTCCTGTAATGCCAGCACTTTGGGAAGCCAGGGTGGGTGAATCGCCTGAGGTCAGGAATTCGAAACCAGCCTGGCCAACATTGTAAAACCCTGT
>NW_016107321.1:3601270-3687501 GCF_001604975.1 Cebus imitator
AAAAATTAGCCAGGTGTGATGATGGGCACCTGTAGTCCCAGCTACTCAGGAGGCTGAGGCAGGAGAATCATTTAAACTGAGGAGGTGAAGGTTGCAGTAAGCCAAGATCACACCACTGCACTCCAGCCTGGGCGACACAATGAGACGCTGTCTCAAATAAAAAAATAAATAAATAAAAACAAAAATAGAATTTAATCCTCTTCAATTTATTGTATTTTAAAAGAAATTCAGCAAAAATCCTGTGCACAGGTAAAGATGAAACCGATAACGGCTCATCAGTGCCTGAAAATCAGACCCACATCTGCAGACAGTGACACGAAAGAAGCAGAATCCTCAGGAATGACATACAAACATTAGGTGGGTGTTGTGTGCCTCAGCATGTATTTCCCTCTTTCCTACATGTCAAAACTTTTGAAAACTTTGACCATGAATTATCTCCCTGAAGAGGAGATCAAATTTAACAAGCTCTTTGAAAGGAAAAAAAATCTGTATTTCCTTTCAAACTTCTACTATCGAAATACAGATACTCCTCACTTCTTAGAATAGATTTATTTGATGATGTTTGCGTTGAACCTTAGGTTTATCTGAAGTGTAACCTTTTTTTTTCACTGAGTAAATCCTTCGAGTGGAATGACCTAAGGGCTTTAGGAGAGAAAGGAATTAAAATACAAGCGTTACCATCTCACGCAAGTTAGAATGACGATCATTAAAAAGTCAGGAGAAAACAGATGCTGGAGAGGATTTTACACTATTGGTGGGAGTGTAAATTAATTCAGCCATTATGGAAGACAGTGTGGTGATTCCTCAAGGATCTAGAAATAGAAATACCATTTGACCCAGCAATCCCATTACTGGGTATATACCCAAAGGATTATAAATCATTCTGTTATAAAGACATATGCAAGCACATGTTTATTGTGACACTATGCACAATTGCAAAGACTTGGAACCAACCCAAATATCTATCAATGATAGACTGGTTAAAGAAAATGTGGCACATATGCACCATGGAATACTATGCAGTCATAAAAAAGGGTGAATTTATGTCCTGCTTTGCAGGGACATGGATGAAACTGGAAACCATCATTCTCAGCAAACTGACACAAGAACAGAAAACTGAACACTGCATGTTCTCTGGGTGTTGAACAATGAGAACACATGGACACAGGGAGGGGAGCATCACACACTGGGGCCTGAGGGGTGGGAGGCTAGACGTGGCATAGCAGGGGGTGGGGGAATTGGGGAGGGATAGCATTAGGAGAAATACGAAAACAAAAACAAAAACAAAACTGTGATATGTGTATGTGGTGGAATACTACTCAGCCATGAAAAGGAATGAATTAACAGCCTTCACAGTGACCTGGGTGAAATTGGAGATTATTATTCTACGTGAAGTAACTCAGAAATGGAAAACCAAACACCATATGTTCTCACTGATACGTGAGAGCTAAGCTATGAGGACACAAAGGCATAAGAATACTACAGTGGACTTTGGCGACTTGGGGGGAAGAGTGGGAGGTGGGGGAGGGATAAAAGACTACAAACAGGGTACAGTGTGTACTGCTTGGGTGATGGGTGCACCAAGAGCTCACAAATCCCCACTAAAGAACTTATGTAACCCCATACCGCCTGTACCTCAATAACTTATAGAAAAATAAAAAGTAAAAAATAATAAAATACTGGCGTGTCAGGTGTGGCCCACGATGCAGTGTGCAGACCTGCGGGCGCCCCGCCGCACAGGTGCTCTCAGCAGCAGGGCGTCTCTGAGCATCCTCCTCACTGTTGCTTCTGCAGCGCTTGCTCTTGCTCCGATCTGCTGGTGTGTTTCAGTAGCAGGTTTCTTGATGGCACGCAGTATACTATGTCCTGATGTTGCTGAAATTTAGAAGCTTTTATTTCTAGGAAACTGTTTCTCATTCTTGTCATTCCATAAGAAACCAGGAACTAAAACTCTATGCTACAAATGGCCTGTCATGAATGTTCTCTCCGAATTCTGGCTTGGTAAGGCTGCCAGATAAGCTAGAGGACACCAGTTACATTTGCATTTCAGATTAACAAAAGTATCTGGGTCAGACTGGGGCTAAAAAAGAGGATTTGGTACTTTCCTGAAACTCAAATTTAACTGGGTGTCCTGCATTTTCATTTGCTACATCTGGCAATCCTAGGATTGTGCCAAAATTAGGTTCTGTCCTTCTCTCAAGAGCCACTTTGGGTTTATGTTCTAGGGATTATGGTGTCCTCCCAAAAACCACTTTGGGTGGATATTCTAGAAATTATGGTGCTCTTGTTGTTCTGATCGCTGGGAAACTCAGAACCAAGTTGGTGGCCCACGTGGATCAATACCATGGGGCTTTAGGGCGTGCACTGAGGTCCAATCCCACCTCCCAGCTGGCCCTCACTTTTATTACCCTCATTTTCCCTTTGCTACTCTTCCCTTCGTTAAAAAAGCAAGAGCAGCATCAGCAAACCACCTGTTTGTTGCAAATGTCATTAAATTGCTTCGTAGCCTTTTATTGAATGAGGCGTAGAATGCGTTAAAATAACACATTGATTATTGATACCCATAGAGTAAATTTTTACTCCTAATAATTAACTCTCTATTGACATGGTCTCATTAATGCTCATAGAATATTTCTGTATCAGTCCCAAGAACTAAAATTTTACTCTGAATTTTGAATCAGAAATCCCAAGTTCAGATGACCATACGTGCTTCTGAAAACATTACTAGTTTACTAGTCTTTAATTCTCATCAAAGACTAACATGAAGAGCTTTTAAGATCTTAAGGGATGCTGTTACTAGAATCCAGTGCTCAGAATATATTAGGTACAGTGGGTTTCGTGTGTTCAAAACACCTTTAAAAAACAAGAAAACAGGAATGAGAGGAATAAATGCTTACACGTTGGGTTTGGTGTGTATTGCTTGGGTGATGGGTGAACCAAAATTCCACAGATCACCACTGCAGAACTTACTCATGTAACCAAATACCACTTGTTCCCCAAAAACCTATGGAAATAAAAGATTTTTTTTTAAAAAAAGCAGGAATGAAAGTTGTCTTTAAATAGCATTCATTTATCATAAGAATGATCAAACTTGCTTTATCATTCTTAACCTCAGGATAGCATTAAAGTATTTGGCAAATGAATTTTATCTGAAACTGGCTTTGCTTTATTTACAGTTGGAAAAGAAAACAAAAATCTTGATTTTTTTTTTTTTTGTTTCTGAAATGATCTCTGTTACACAGACATATAATGATGCCTTTATTTTTAAGTTAATTACCAGCATCCTTATAATACCTCTTAAAATTTCCGAAACTATACTAGAAATTTAGAAATCGATCTATTGTATTTTCATTGCATCTTCTTTATAGCTTTTAAACACAAGCTGCTAAACATCAGTAATAAAGCATCTCTCTCCTTTTTGGCCTACACTGCTGTGAGTAGAGATAGCTCTCGCTTGTCTTCAGTCTAAATTACATGAGAATGGGATTTATGCAGGCTATAAATCTAGTAAGAATAAAGCCTTTAAGTGGTAACCAATTTTGTGGTGTCTTATAAGTATCATTGATTTGTTAATCTGAGAGTGTTTTTATAAACTGATTTGGATTAGTGAGTTCTGATAGCAGAGCTATTTTAAGCCCCTGAATGGTGTTAAGTGTAGTGAAAATAAGGCAGTAAAAATTAACCCATTGGCCCCACCTATAAATTTAAGTCACAGTCTTTGAAAGGAGAGAGCAGTCTCATTATGTGAAGTTTGCTAGTGTCTGTACCACACTGGCCGCAGAGACCATTTCTTCATAATTGGTCGTTATTGCTCTGGATTCAGGATCAGAGTCCTCAGGCACTTTGCAGAAAGGCCAACTGTTGTAATTCTTCAGGGACATTTTGTACAAGGCGCTATTAAGATGAACTTAGATTTAAATTGGGGAGTTATATTTCTCTGTTATAAAACATAATGGGGAAGGTGGCTTCTCTTCTCTAAAGTCTCATAGCTAGTGAATACTGGAAATGTACTATTTCAACAGAAAGAATGCAAGGATACTCTACTCAGAGATGCATGAAAGAGAATTTTTTTCAGTGGAAATAGCAGAAGAACAGAAATGAAAGAGATAGATTTTAGTCTTATGTTTTAATACTGATTGATTGATTGATTGATTGATTTTTACAAAATCTCATTTAGAAATGGAGCTTAAGGTGTTGGCACAGAATAAGTGCTTGCATCATGAGGACTGGAGTACTTTCATTTCTATACCAGGGTAGCTAGCTGGAGTAAAGATGAGCAAGAATGTGGAACTTAGAGGAGAAACCCAAAACTCAAGTCCCGCTGACCTGGATTTTGCTACGGCGATGTAACGGCAAAACCAAAGATGCAGGTTGGGCGCGGTGGCTCACCCCTGTAATCCCAATGCTTTGAGAGGCTGGGGTCGGAGGATTGCTTGAAACCAGGAGTTCTAGATCACCTTGGGCAACATAGCAAAACCCTGTCTCTATAAAAAATTTTAAAATTAGCCAGGCATGGTGGCACATACCAGCAGTCCTACCTACTCTAGAGGCAGAAGCTAGAGGGAGGATTGCTCCCAGGAGCCAAAGAGTTTGAGGCTGCCATGAGCTGTGATGTCAACACTGGGTGGCAGAGTGACACCTTGCCTGTTAAAAAAGCAAACAAACAAAAGACAGGCACAGAATTGTGTGTTTAGGGAAACAAGGAGCTTCCTTACACATTGACCCTGATGGAAAATGAGAACACGACCTTATAAATAAATAGATAAGAGGCTACTGGGGCCAATTATGTAGAGGTCGCTGAGATTTCAGTTGTGTGTTGCACCTGCTGCCTGGCTTGAGTGTCTTCGGTGTCAAGACCTCAGGGCTATAGTAGAAAATAAAAAAGAAGGCAAGGAACAGGAGGACCAACTACTTAATGTGCTTCAGGAGTGTGAGAGAAGGGCCAAATGTCTGTCCAGACTTCTGCAGCGAAGCCTGAAATGTACCATCCCTTTGTGTCTTGAAATGCTGACGTCTACATGGATACATTCCAGGGACAAGAAATTCTTATGGGATTTGAGCTACAATTTGAACACTATTTAACTGTTAGTCACCATTTAATTGTTCAATACACAAAATTTGAGATGCGAATATAGCGGATTCTATTTGGGGTTTAGAACAGAGTTTGGGTTTAATTTCTCTTTGATACAACATACCTGTCTGCAAAGGAGGACTTCTGTTTTCTACGAGCTCATCTACTAATACTGATTATTTGAGATTATTCTGATATAACTGTAATGATTTCTGAAGCAAGACTCAATCATCAGTCACAAAAACTCATGATACACTACTAAGCCATGTTTCACAAATGCAAGAAAACCAAAGCTCAAATGATCTATGAATCTAATAGATCAACAAAACCTTCTTGTACAGTGTGTATTGCATAGACTCTGTTTGCTCTGAGCTGTCAGTAAGCATTTAATGGGGCCTGTGTGCTTCAGAAAGAGAATATTAGTGCTTAACTCACACTCTGAGGCTTCCTCCCAAATGCCTCCCTGGAAAGGAACACCGACTACAGATAAATCAGATAACCGGGCTTTTTTCTTTTCATTTAAATGTTGGGAAGAAATGAAACCAGATTCTGAAGTGTTTTGTCTGGTTTTTCTCCAAACACAAATTGAGCTTCGTACAAATGGAGAAGCCATTGTTGACATTCATTGACAGATCTGAAGCAATGCATTCTTTATGAAATAGCACTGCATTGCTAATAAAGCCATCCCGGCAGCCAGGCTTGTGCTGTTTAATTTGTTTCCATGGTGTGATAGTATAATTTTGACATGCTGAAAAATCGCTGCACAGAGACTCATCCTGCAATTGTTACTGAGCCCATTTTCAATACAACATTCGTTATTGAGGTGTTTGGGATGTCTTCTGAGAAGCAATATCCTAAATGAAGCTGGGTGTAGAAGCCCCCTGATGTATAATGGAGTTTTGTATCCAGCTTCAACTTATCTCAAATCTATTTAAACAGATATTCATTGCACACTTTTTATTGGATAGGACAGCTACTCTCTTACAATAAAACCAGGGAATCCTCAGCATCATTTCTTTTTACCTTTGGATGGAAGCGTAAGGGAGACATGTTAAAAGATTTTCTTTCAATAACAGGCCAACCATAAGGTTTTCCTCCCCAATTTGGCATGTGAAGATGATAATAGAACAATTATATTAAATTAACTAATCTTACAGAATAGATTTTTGTGCTTTTTATACTATGTTTAATTTCAGATTTTGCAACACCATTATATCCAGAGCAATTACGTGGGTGACTGCTCTGTGAGTCACCAACTGAAATAGAAAGGTTGGGCTCTGGTGTCCTATTTGATTGGGAAGCTGGAAGGACAGGCTGTATTGAGCACAGATATTTTTCATAATTATGTTGCCTGCAGGGTTGCCACCTGTCCTAATTTGATGTGATTAAGGTGAAATGCAAAAACTGTTCTCGTTTCTCTCAGAGTGGAATGATGCCAAGATTCATCCTAAGGAAGGAAGAAGAGATGAATACATACACAGCCAAGGAGAGGAGGGATGTGTCTCTAGTACTCTGGGGAAGTGGGGGACATTGGCCTCGCTGTGATTGGCAGTGTAAGTTTGTAGACAAATTCTGAAGAGTGTTTTGGCAGGAATTATCAAAATGCTAAATGGAATTAATACTTTCACCCAGTGGTAGTTGCACTTTGGGGAGTGTGTCCTATTTAATGCCTTGAATGGTTTGCAAATACGCATGTCTAGGTGACTCACTGACACCGATGTGATCATTAGGATTTGCTTAAAGGATGTTGCTGTAGGATGCAAAGTGAAATAATGGCCATTCACATTATTAGGTAGAAAAAACAAGTGACAATTTCACACATAGTATGATGCAACGTATTTAAAATTGAATGTGTGTTGATGTATGTGCAGGCAGTGAGTTATCCAGGAAGTGATTCACAAAAAATACTGATGAATGTCTCTGGGTGGTAGAATTGCTAATTTCTACCCTTCTCAACATTTTAATATTTTATAATGACCATGAAAACAAAGCTATTTTACTTTTGAAAAAGACCTTTAAAAAAGGGAATTGTAAATATTAAACACTTTCTGAACCTCTCCTAAATAGGAAAAAAACCTAGAAATGTTCATCTGACACCAATACTTCTGAGAAGAGAAAAATACATATGCCATATTGCTATAGCCTGTTAGTGCCATTATGTAACCCAATTTTCTTAATTTCTTATCCTAAGATGTGCTTTTTTCCTTAAACATTATCTTTTTGGAATAACATAACACCATTTGTCCTAACCACTACCTAGTCTGTATAAATATTTTTTCATTTGTCCTGAAAATTGGAAAGAGAATCTAAAGGAACTGTATATAACCTATCTCCTAGAGTGACATCATATCACCAAGAAAAAAAAGAAAAGAAAAAAGAGTGAGGAATGAAAGCCAAACAGAAAAGCCAAAACAGAAAAGCATTTTAGCCTTTTTTGTAAAGCTGTATAGTTTATTATCACAAAATTAACTGGTAAACCATGGATCTATTTTGGTTTATGGTTTTCAAGATCTTACAGAATGTTTGTTGTTTTGAAAGAGGCCATCTCACTAGAAAGATGCTACCTGGAATTTAGTCACTGGCCATAAGGGCTTCTGTGGTCTTCATCCTATGTCAGCCCTATGCTGGGGTCAGCTACATGGATGCAGCATTGAGCTTCCCAACCTGGGTGAACGTGGATCTGAGTCACAAGACAACAGCTCTGAACTTGCTTCATGTGTTTATGACACTTACATCTGGTTTAATTTATCCCTGTTACAAAATTAATAATAGTCTACAAATGCAGTCTTTTCTAGTTCAGATTCTATCTGCTACACCCAACATTGTAATGTATAGATCTTCGGAGAACTTTCAACTTTGGAGACTCTAAATTGTTTCAAGTTTAACTCAATGTTTGAATAAGAGTTGGTGTTCTCATATAGGAATGTTTCTGCTATTATAGAATAAGATGAATTATCCAAAGAATTGGGTTGTCATTGGAAATTCTACCTTTTAAAATATCTCCTTTAAAATGGTTTTGGTTTTTGTTTTTTTGTGTGAGCCAGAGAGCTGTTTAGAAAAAGCACTTTACACTTTGGTAAAAACCAGTAGATGAAAGCAGTGTTTCCAAATTCACCATTCAGTCCTGTGTGGAGCTCTGGGTGCAGTAAGTAACAAGTTAAGTCAAAAAGTCCTTTTCTGATCTGGAGGTTAGACAGGAGAGTGGACATGAGTGAAGGATGCCCTAACGCCTGTGAGGAGGGGCTGTTTCACTAACGTGTGTCCTCAGCTCTCTGCGCAGTAAATGCTGAGTCGGTGATAAAACCTGACACAGGAAAGGAGTGTGTGTGTCAGAACTCACTAGCTGAGCATGGCTCCCCACCCTCTGTACTAGCAGCTAGGTAGGACCACGTTTCCATCCCTCACCTTGAAGTCCCCAAACAGAATCTCAGCCTTCTGAGTCAACATCCATTGTTGATGTTCATTCTCAGGCCAACAATTCAATTTTTCTCTCATGTTTTCCATTCCATTTCCTGTCTCTTGCTTACTGTTGATGGCATAAGCCCAATGCCCTTCACCTTGTCCATAAATGAGTCTTTGCTTCCGATCGTCCAGTGACTCAGACCTCAGAATTGTGCATATCCTCTTCCGTTACCCTCTTCCATGTCAGCACATTATATCTGTTTCCAATTGCAGGTCTCTTCTCTCTCAACACTTCTCAAAAAAACTCCTTTGGTTTTTGTACTTATTGGACATAGTAGTTCATTGACATCGTAAAGTCACTAAAAAACCAAACGCAAATACAATGGAGACAAACACTTTGTGAACTTAGACCAGAAGAACAGCACAGAAATACTAAAACGACCTCTTTGTTGACAGGCTCTTTCACTACAGTAGCTTTACTCATGCCTATGAAATTCCTTAAAGTAAAAATTGGTACAAAGAAGAATTTTTTTTTGAGACAGAGTCTCACTCTGTTGCCCAGGCTGGTGCAGTGGTGCCATCTCAGCTCACTGCATCCTCTACCTCCCAGGTTCAAGTGATTCCCCTGCCTCAGCCTCCCAAGTGGCTGGAGGTACAGGGGCCTGCCACCAAGCCCAGGTAATTATTTTTGTATTTTTAGTAGAGACAGGGTTTCGCCATATCTCGAACTCCTGACCTCAGGTGATCTGCCTGCCTCAGCCTCCCAAAGTGCTGGGATTATAGGTGTGAGCCACGGCACCCAGCCAACAGAGGAACTTGTAAACACAGAAATGCAGAGAGGTGAAAGTTTTTCCTAGGATAATCTTCACCTTTGACACACTGACAAGATCAGCGTCTATTGAGCTTCATTTTCTAGTTGGTAAGTGCTTACTTAAAACAAATTGTCTCTAAATGAATTTCTTATCAAAGCCTGCATGACAAAGGGCTGGATTTAACTGTCTGGAGATCCTTATTCCAGGGCCATGGTGCAGTCACCTAAGCAGCACACCAAGGTCAAGGTCCCAGTGTTTTAGAGGCACCTGGTTGAACACTTATGATGCTGCACTTCAAAACACGAATAGCAAATTTGAGCTCATTGGTGTAACTCCCTGACAGACGAGAAGTACTCGGATTCATCATTTTAGCTAATTGAAGAATAATTACTAATTCTCGTGGTAAAATGCAAAGATCTGGGCAATCAAACCATAGTGTAATTAACAATATACTCAAAGCTGTGTGGGTTTTTCACCCTATCATAGAAGCTATTGTCCTTTAAATTGGATTTTTGTTTTATTTTCATCTTATCTCTTTCAAATATATCTCACCCCAGAATGTATACTCTGAATATATAAAAGCAGTGATGCTATATAAAAGCAGTGATGAATTTAAATGGCAAAACTTAGAGTGCTTGCAAAATTATTAGGTTTTGTTTTTTTATAAGAACTTGAAATATGCCTTTCAGTAATGAATGCAATTATGCCTACACTAAGATGAATAAGAGAAACCAATTGCACGGTACTAAAGTGACAAGGGAAATTACTGAAATGAATTTAAAATACAAAAAAACCAAAAACATAAATACTGTTAAGTACTTGTAAAAACATAAATTATTTTCTCTTCCCCCGTCCCATTCCGCGTTTTCCTCGGCCCCTCTCTTTACCTCATTTTTAAAGAATTGTGTTCATTTAAGAAATTCCTCAGTTTAAAGAATTGCATCTATCCCTTAAGTCCAATGACTTGTATTTATTTAATAACTGTTTTGAATATGATTTATTTCCTCAAACATAATAGTGCCTGAATATGCCCCCCAAGGAAGGCCAGTTTACAGAACACATTCTATGGGAAGTATAGAGTACAAATATAAATTCTAGAAGTTTCCAGTTTATAAACAGGGGAGTGTTCCATGAATGTTCATGTCTATAAGTTGTTTGGAACTCAGAATTCTTTTCTCCTAAAGAAACCTCATTAACCATGATAATTAGATGCCCAGCTAGCTCTCTATGCCCTGTGTAACCAGGTCTTATATGATTGGAACTGCCCTTTTTGCTTGCATCCACTTGGGGATTACAATCCCACAACTTCTCTTTTTCCCAACGTTAACTAGACACTGGCATGTTCACAAACAACCACCATAGTCTATGGAAAAACACATTAAAGGGAGCACAAAATTCCATCTCCTTTACTTCCTCCCTTTCCCTTCTGCTGTCAACCAAGGACAAACTTTTGAGAGCAGGAGGAGAAAGAAAATAATGGATTAGGATCCCTTTCACTCTGAGAGCCTCCCATTCCCAGTGGCCACTCATGTGTTGACCAGCCAGATTAAATTTGTGATCTGAGGGATGCTGGATGATGAAAACACCCGCCCTCTAAAATGTATCATCACCACTCAAAATATAGGTCAATAACAAAGGAAGAACTTTATGAAATTCAAAGGTAGAGGCAAAACACCAAGAATATAAACACAATTCAGAATTTTTAAGTTGTTTTGACATCATCATGACATACAAATAAGAGAAATGAAAATGACAAGTAATCTTTTGTTACTGCATGTTCTACCTTGGCATCTGTGTCAAATCTCCCAAATGACCACAGAAAATGTGTGGCAGAGCAGCGCCGATTAGATCTAGTGCAGGAAGTGACACCATCGTGTGAACAGTCATGGAGGTGTCACAGAAAAGAGACGTCAGGGGAGGGTGTTCATAGAGCCTGAGAATCTGGGCTTAAGCGCTTACAGCAGATCTTTCAAGGTGGGAAACTGATGGGAGTTGAGCAGATGAATGACGTAGTAGTTTGGGGTCAGTGGACACAACAAGACAATGTCCTAAGGAAGCCTTCATCAGGAAACTGTTGTCTTATACAAGAGCTATTGCCCAGATGAACCGTCTGTTCTCTTGTTAAGAGAGATGGCTATTCACATGAGCAAACTGTCTGGTTAAATTATTTGCAGGAGTTTCTTGAAGCTAACACTGAAGTTATTTATTGCTTTACAAGCTTCTCTTCCAGGGCAGGATTTTCCTGGATCAAATAATTAGGTCTCAGTGGTCTCAGTTCTCAGCCCCAGTAGGTAGGCTGTGTGTATGCAGGTGCTTTCAATTCTCACCTGCAGCCAAGTAGCTGCTTGGCTTTCTCAGATACTCCAGGATTTGGCCTCTTTGATTCCAAGCCTTCTCCTCCTCCTCCTCTTCTTGTTTTTTTTTTTTTTTTTTTTTTTTTTTTTTTTTTTTTTTTTTTTTTAGTGCTCTCTGCTCACTTGGTTTCTCCATCTACTTGGTTTGTTGTTGTGTGTCTTGTTTCTTCTGCAAGCTCCAGGAAGGCAGAATCCCTGCCTGATTTGTTTATGATTTCTTTAAGGCCCCTGGCCTTATGCATAGCAGATATACACTGAAGAGTTGTTTGGTAAAGAATCAATGAGTATTTGCTTGGAATTCACCTCCTGCCAATAAGGATAATATTTATTATTAGTTGTGAAATGATTTCTGATTGTGTCTCATTATCGACTAGACTGATTGTTTCCCGGCACCTCATTTGAAGATAGATCATCTCATAGTCACTAGAGATGACCCAGCATGGACGTTTGGATTACTATAGCAGCTGTGACAAACCAGAAAATACCAATCTGCATCAATTTTGATATAAATTGTGAAATCACAGCTATCCGAGCTTCATACACACTCTGTTGAGCCCCTGAAAGACACCTTGCATGCCCCTTGGGTGGTAACGGCCTCATCTACAAGTAAGAAATTGAATAAATGATGTTTCATGGCTTCTTTCAGCTCATTCCGAAAGCTTCAAAATCCACAAAGTCTCATGCTATCCTTCTCAGATAAGTTATGCCTACTGATTAGTGGTTCTGTTGGAAGGTTTTCCTTCCCCAAACTACATTCATGCTCATAAACTCCAGTCTATACATTATTGAATTTTATTCAGTCTTTCCCAAGATTATTTTTAGATGTACAATACTTTAAAGTTTTCATCTAGAGTTTTTATTATAAAAAGTTCCAGACGTACAGTTAGATATTTAAAATAGCATAATCAATGTCCATGTACACACTACTCAGCTTTGATAACTTCATTAGTTTAGTTCTTTTTCTGCCTCGATTTCACCATCTTTGAAATGGGGATAAAAACAGTACCTGCCTTATAGGGTTGTTGGAAGGATTAAATGGATTACAGACAAAACGCTGTGAAGAGTGTTTTGTTCCTACTAAGTGTCATAGAAGTGTTAACTTTTATTTTTAACAATTATTGTAATACACTTTAGAGACAGATTTGAACAGCACCGCCCCTTCCACAGTCCTGTTCCTCTTTGCCCTCCCCCTGAATTTGATATATACTGCAGTGATGCTGACTATTTGTATGCATTATTTTATATTCTTAGTATACTTGTATGTATCAACATTGTTTAGTAGATTCTCTAAACTTTCTGTAAATGACATTGCAGTGTGCATAAACGATTGCAACTTTTTTCTCCACTTTATGATTTCAAGATTTATCTGTTTTGACACATTTCGCTATAGCTAACCCATATTAACTCACTTCCTAAAAACCTTTGCTTCCGTGTCATGGTCTCCCAAGAAATGAACTCCTAACTACATTAGCCAACCCTGCCCTTTATACTGTTGTATTTTCTCTTTTCCACACAGCGCTGATGACCATCTAAAATGTTACATCATTTACCTATTTATTAGTTTATTTTTATTGTCTCTCACCCCTTTAGAATGCAAGCCCCCATTTTTCTCTATTTTAATTTTTTCTCGGACGTAACCCAAGTGCCCTAATAGTGCCTGGCACAAAGTGGGCACACCTTGACTATTTGTGGAATGATTTTATCTTTTCTGCTGTTGATGGTCATTTCAGATGGGTCCTTTTGTTGTTGCTGTTATTACAAAAAAGTGTTGCAGTAAATATTCTATTACATGTCTCCTTCTGTAACCATGTAAGTTTCTCTCCGGTGTGTATACCTGTAAGTACATTGTGAGGTGGAAGGTGAATATCTTCAGGATTCCCTTTAACTGGCTTAGGATATCTTGGGACTCAGCAAGTATTGGCTACTGAGAAAGAATGCATGAATAATCCTTTATATACATAAATAAAAACCCATCAGCAGAGAGAAATGATTAAAATAAGCTTGGCTTTATTTATTAAAGTGATGAGGCTTTGAACTTGATCATATGGAGTCCTACTGCTGTCTGAACGCAATTGCTCCGTCAAGATCGCTTAGTAAATTTTCCATGGATCCTATTAACGCCTGGCTCCTAGACTAATTCAGAAATGGCTACCTCAGCAAAGCGTACAGCAACCCTAATCAACCTGGCTTAGCTGGAGTAGTGAGGAACCCATCAGATTCCTTCACCGCTGCAGCCCAACCTGCAGACGTGGCCCCGCTCTCTGGCCTGTGCTCAGAGGTCCTTGTTCCGTCTTGCTGCATTGTCTTTGATCACATTGAATCATCATTTATTTCTGATGCCATTTCATTGTTAGTCGGTTTCCTTTTCTAAGTTGAACTTAGGGGGAAATAGAAGGTTACCATTATTGTCAAGCCTGCATTAGGGATTCTAAGCTATAGCCCAGAGAGAAATTAATCCTCAAAGCGTTTCGCACCAAACAGCAGCAATCTGCAAATTGCAGATTATTTGTGTCATGTGGCCAGTGCCAGGAGCACATCAGAGAGCTGAAATCCATTTCCATTTCTATCCCAAGCCTGGGTGCTCACGATTTTCCATTGAACCCAAAGGATATCACAATTGCTCCTGTGATGATTTGCAGGGAAATTAAAAGAAAAAATAGTGATTGAAGACTCATGTGGTTTTTAATGCTTCTCAATGGAATATATTCTCCAAATGAGTTTTCCCTACTTTACAGCATGATTGTTGAGGAAATTCAGCAAAAACTTTCTGAAAACATTGTGGCTCACTTAATCTCTTAAAGGTTTTGTTTTGTTTTGCTTTGGGTTGCTTTTTTTTTTAGTAGCTGTCAGTGACTTTGTGGAAATGCTCTACAGCTGTGTGATGCATTTTCACTGAGGCTATCATTCATTCTCAATGAAATCACCAGTTAGATGATAAAATGACCTTTATCATGTAGCAACAGAATGAAAGTAAATGTTGATTACAAATACTAATTGAAATAAAGGGCCCAGTTTTGAAGTTATCCGTTAAAAAAAGATTCAATCCTGTCTTCATATGCTTTTTAACAAACTGTCTTATTCATTTTTAATACCAAAAAGCTAGTATTCATTGAACACCAGTGAGCTCAGATTTTTAGAAAACATATGTAAGAGATGAGGGAAGGGTTTAATAACCAGAGGAAAAACGCATCAGAAAAGCACAAACCTGTGAGCATGGCATCAGGATAGCCCGGAACAAAGTGAAATTCTCATTTAAATTGCTGAGGATAGCAGAATGGGCTTCAAAAGTGGAGTCCAGGACAGGAAAAGATAGTGAGAGAAGAGCAGGCTGTTGTCGACAAAGGTAACACAGTGTCAATATGTAAAAACACTACTCAAGGGCCTGGCGCAGTGGCTCACATCTGTAATCCCAGCACTTTGGGAGGCTGAGACAGACCGATTACTAGGTCAGGAGTTCAAGACCACCCTGGCCAACATGGTGAAACCCCATCTCTACTAAAGATACGAAAAATTAGCCAGTGTGGTGGCACATGCTTGTAGTCAGCTACTTGGGAGGCTGAGGCAGGAGAATCACTTGAACCCAGGAGGTGGAGGTTGCAGTGAGCTGAGATCGTGCCAGTGCACTCCAGCCTGAGTAAAAAAAAAAAAAAAAAAAGAAAAGAAAGTAAAGTGAAGACAGAATATGGCGTATACAAATACTTTAAGTGCCAATAGATGTCCAAACACTGCTGTTATGTTTCAGAGATGCTGCCAGGAATCTCTGAGATATGATAAAGAGTTCAGAATGAGGAAAGATTGAATCTCAAAAGTTGAAAAGCAGTGAGCTTTATACCAGTTTTATCCCTCAGCCACCCAAAGAAAAAAATCATGTGAGCACTTACTCACATATTACGTAAGGAATACTCATTACATAAAGTGATGTGCGGTCATTAAGAGTCAATTCGGATTTACCAAAAATGGATGCAAAAGAACCCATTAGTGAGGGAGGTGATGCACAAGGGCATGGGAAGATTGGATGTGCTATCTTTAACTCTAAATCCGGAAGTAGTACTGTGGTTTTTATTCGTCAGGCCCGTTTTTCTCCTCCCTGCCACCTCCACCCCCTCCACTAACTTCTTCCTGTCTTTCTACACGAATGCATTCTGTGTGCCCGTCTTGCAGTTCTAGTTTTCTTATTTTTAAGCTTCATCTTAGCACACTGAGTTTATATCTGGCCATTTCCCCACACTGATGTTCCTGTGATGAGCACGTTCGCAGGTAGCCTTCTGAGGTCTTCTTAAATATCTTGACCCCTTCCAGCTGTTCCCATCTAACTCTGTGCTGTCTCTAGTCCTGTTTTTGCTGTGGTGGTGGTCTGAACCCACCAGGTGTTTCAAGTAATCATCCAGTCTTCTGTTGAAGATGTTTATATATGAGCTACCATCACCATCGGCCTTTTCACTTGCGTCTTAGGAGACTGCCAGAATACAAACTCTGAAGATAAGCTAATTTAAAATTTTGTTTCTTATTTTACCCAGAATTAAAATAAGTCAAAGCCATTTTTCTCAAGTTTGAGTGACATAAAATACCACTTGGAAAGAAACAAAACATTCTCTGAAACACCCAAGGTTGAATGAAATTATTTTTAAGACAATATGTCGTAAATGCATCTAGATGTAAACCAGGCTGTAAACACTTTATGCTTATACAACTGAAAGGCCCAAATAAAAACATGTCAATTAAGTACAACGGAAAGTACAAGACCAAAATATTCTGATGGACTCTATCACCTTAACATGGCAGCAATGGCAGCAGCTGTCACTTTACTGACACTAAAGCGAGGCTTGAGATCCGAACAGGCCCCTGATGGATTGGTCCAGATACGTTCCATCTCAGTGTGGCTAGGACCTTGAGCTGCAGGCTGCTTCCCTTCCCCCACCACTTCTCCTGTAAGTCAACCCCTGGGACACTTGGCCCCAGACCATAGAGACCATGGGACGTCACTGGCCGGGGAACCCTCCGTTGTATTCTGTCTACTCTTTTCTCATTCATTTCAGCAAACTAAACTATGAGGACTTATTCCCAAAGAGATCAAAAGCACAGGAACTGACACGAGGCTGAATTTCTTTTCTTTCTTTCCTTTTTTTTTTTTTTTTTTTTTAGACTGAGTATTGCACTCCAGACTGTCGCCCAGGCTGGAGTGCAATGGTGTGACCTCAACTCACTGCAGCTCTGCCTCCTGATCTCACACGATTCTCCTGCCTCAGCCTCCCAAGTAGCTGGGATTACAGGTGCACACCACCACAGCTGGCTAATTTTTTTTTTGTATTTTTAGTAGAAACGGGGTTTAACTGTGTTGACCAGACTGGTCTCAAATTCCTGACCTCATGATCCACCAGCCTTGGACTTCCGAAGTGCTGGGATTACAGGCAGAATCCAACACGCCTGGCTGATGCTGAATTTCATAGCAGTTTTTGGCTAAATGGAAGCCAATCAGATGATCCAGAATATACTTTTACTATTGTTTAGATAATCATCCGAGTAGCAGCCCCAAAATGAACACCTTCTCAGAAAGAATCTCCAGCCTGCAAGCCTCGGGGGCCTCTCATTGGAGAAGCACTCGGCTCAAGCATCTGTGTCTCACTTGAAGGATCTAGCTTTCCTCCTCTGCAGTACCAGATGAGCCTGTGGCGACTAATGTATTATGTTTTCTACTAAAATATTCACCTCGAAATTTCTATTTATTTTCTCGGTGATATCACCTGTTTACATTTGTATTTAAATTTTGTTCACATTTTTATAATCTTTTGTGCTACTCAGTAAACATTTATGAAGCACTCTCTCAAAGTATGAAATATAGGATTTCTATAGGATCTATAGAGAAAGAGATAGGAGGACATTTCCTAGGGGAACGGCTCACACAATTATGGAGGCCAAGCAGTCCCGCAGTCTCTGAAAGCCGGAGAATCAGGAAAGCCTTTGGTCTCATTCATTTGGAGTATGAAGGCCTGAGAACTAGGGGCGGTGGTTTTGGGGATCTTGTAAGTCTTCGAGTCAAAAGGCCTGAGAACAGGAAATCTGATGTCTGAGACTCCAGAAGAGAAAGATAATTTGCTGTTCTCTGCCCCCTTGTTCTGTGCAGGCTGTCATGCTCAAAGTGCCCTCAGTGGATGGGATGGTGCCTGCCAACATTACTGAGAGTGGGTCTTCTTGGTCCATTGAGTTAAATGGATTGGTCCATTGATTTAGTGTTTCAGTCTCTCCCAGAAACACTCTCACACACACACCCAGTAATAACATGTTATCAGCTAGCTGGGCACCCCTTAGCCCAATCAAGTAGACACACAAATTCATCATCATACCCAGTAAAATTCCTCTCTAAAGTATCGTGTGCAAGTATTCATTTAGCCTGTGTTGAAGAATCTCCAGTTACTAGCTTATAAGGCAATTTACTCCATTTTTTTGTTGGTTAAATCCTACTCTGTAAAACAATGCACAAATCGATCTTTATTGCAATGGGCACGTTCACCTGTGTGAATACGGGTTTTCCCATTCTTCAGCCTGCCCTTCCCCAGATAAACGCTCTCGGGGCCTCTGACCACTCTCACATCACAATGCTGAGGAATATGAGAAATGGCTCCATAATTTAGTTCATATGTTCTGCATGCAATCCAGTTTCTTTAATAGGCAGTTAAACAGATTATGTATTCCATAGGTCTTATCTCAACGAAACAGGTTTTTATATCAATTTTGTTTCCAGAGAGAATAAGATAACTGAACCTGTCAGAGTGGCTCACTCCTGTAATCCCAACACTTTGGGAGGCTGAAATGGGAGGGTCACTTGAGCCCAGGAGTTTGAGACCAGCCTGGACAGCATAGTGAGAACCTATCTCTACAAAAGATTAGGAAAAAAAACAACTTAGCCAGGCATGGTGGTGCACACACCTGTAGTCCCAGCTACTCGGGAAGCTGAAGCAGGAGGCTACCTTCAGCCAGGAGGTCAAGGCTGCAGTGAGCCATGATTACACACTGCACCCCAGCCTGGAGTAAGACCCTGACTCAAAAAAATAATAACATAAAGGACCACAACCTAATATCAAGGAATAGTTCTATTGAAATACAGGGATGCAACGCATTTTACCTAATATTAAGCATATACTGGTCTGAATTTTATGTATCTATACATTTGGCCCTCAAACAATGGAGGCTTAGGAACACCGACATCCCTAAGTCAAAAAAAACTATGTGGAACTTTTGACTCCCCCAGAAATTAACTACTAATAGCCTACTGTCAACTAGAGGCCCTACCTATAGCATAAATAGTCTGTGAACACATGTTTTATAGATTATATAAAATATTATATTTCTTAAAGTGAATAGAGAAAAGAAAATGTTATTAAGAAAATCATAAGGAAGAGAAAACGTATTAACTATCCATTAAGTGAAAGTGGATCATCATAAAGGTTTTCGCCTGCATTATCTTCACGGCAAGTGGCTGAGGAGGAGGAGGGAGAAGGGTTGGTCCTGCTGTCTCAGGGGTAGCAGAGGCAGAAGAAAAATCTGTGTATAAGTGGACCCACAAAGTTCACACCTATGTTGTTCAAGGGTCAACTGTATTTTATTTTACATAGAATATATATTATATATGTTATTTTATTATAAATATATATATTTAGGCCAATACTTAATTATATAATTATATAAAATTATATATTTATATATAATTTATGTATACAAGGCCAATATTTATATTAATTTTATAATTATATAAAATTATATATTTATATATAATTTTTATGAGTTATATATGTATAAAACATATAATATTTAATGTATAGATATGAGTTATCATTATCTAATTAAATGATATTAAGCATACACTGGCCAAAAGTTTATATATCTGTACATTGGCATACATTTTACGTATCTATACATTAAATATAATTATATTTTATACATATTTTATATTTTAATTATATGTTCCCATATATATATATATACATACACATACACATATATAATTTACCTATTTATTTACTTTATTTTACGACTGAAGAAGGAAACTCTGAAAGCCTAAAGAGGCTTGGATTGACTGGGTGGCACAAGGAAGTGCGGGCAGCAGGACTGCTGGGGCTTCTCTCTCGGTCCTTCTGTGAGATGCCCTTTCCACACTCAAACACAGGATCTCACAGGTCTTCACAAAGCCTCTTGGCAAAACCAGGCAAGGTACTAATCCCCAGCTGAGCCCTTCGAAGAGCGAACACCTGGCTGCCCTGCCTTTGTTCCTACCTCTCGCTGAGCAGGTCCCTGGCCTTGAGAGTGAGCAAGCAGGACATGACAAATAAGTCAGAGCCTGTGGTCACCAACTCCCCCACTCTGGCCCCATGGAGTCCTGGCTGTACATGAGGAACAAGTGACATTCTGGACATGTTTCTAAGAACCAGAGTGGCGTGATATCCTAAGGCCAGATCATAATCAGAAGGGAGAGAAGCCCTGGCCAGTCACGAGCAACTGTTTTCTAAAGAGGTGTGGTTGGAGGCCAGGCAGCTGCCATAGCTCTTTGGAGGGTCTGGCCTTTTTTGTGGTTGGTTAGATGTGTGTTTTTCAGGTGCACATCTGCGTCCTCCCAAAAGGCAACGCTGGCCATGGACAGTCATAACTGTATGTAAGAATGTATAACCACACAGAGTGAAAATGACGTTTTTGTGATTAATTCTTCTTTCCAACAGCTGGCTGTCCCAACTCCTTGATTAAAGAGCTCCATCACTTCAGGATTCTGGGAGAAGAGCAGGTGAGTTAGCATCTCAAAGGCTGCGTCAGACTGTCATGAAATATAGACGCTAATGAGACAGTTTGGGGTCCCCAGGGAGGCCAGGTATGTCTCCTGACCCTGGGCGCCCTGAAATGGGGAAGAAAACCATGCCGGAGATATGTGTGAGGACGCTTTTCTCCTCTTCTATCCATCAGACCTGACAGGTTATTAATTGCTACATCTGCTATCTGCCAGTGCATTTCATCTCAACACTCAAGCAGGAAGCAGGCACTGTATCATGGCAGATGAGCAAACAAATAAATGCAGAGATGAATTTTGCCTGAGGGGTCGATGGTCACAGACATTCCTGAGTTGCTGTCTGTGGGTGGATGTGCGAGCTCTTTTCACCAGGTTTTTGTACTGTGTGTTTGTTATCTGTATTTCATGGCAGCCTCTTTGTACACGGATGTGAACGTGTGACGTCTATACAAAGGGTGGCTGTTTAAAGTGATTATTCAAGTGCTGTGTTGTGCTCAGTGAGGCATGTCATAATTTAAATAGATGTGCTAAGTAAATAATTCAGGGTGCTAAATATTATATATATGTACACATATATGTCGTTTTGACTGCTTAAAAATACATTTCTTGATCCCTGTGTGAAACTACAAACTCTGTATTACTATGTTAAATCTAGATGTCAAGTTATCTTTAAAATACCCTAAAGAGTTAGCAAAAGGTTGGTTGACCTGACTTCCAGTGTTATTTATTTTTACGCCTAAAGATTGTCTGTGTCAACTTTGACCAGGAAATCTGCAAATGGAGACGCGGCAGCTCACTTTCATCAATGAGTTTTTGGTTCATGTGTTTTTGTTTGGTGTCTGTATGTGGCAAAATGCAACTGCCCATTTCCAATATGAGAATCAAGGCAAAAGGATTAGTTTAGAGAGGATAAGAACCTGGAATCACTTCCACATCCTTGAGTTAGCAAATTACAGTACACCTCTTTCATTGTTTCATATTGCAAGCTTCCAGAATAGCAGGCATAAATGTGTATTCAAATGTAAGCAAAATCAGTTATCCCGCACTGCAGGTAAAAATTGATAACTGACTCTCTGAAACACAGCTACTGTTGAAGACACCCGGATCTCACAGCCATTTTCCAGTGAAAGCCTAAAGACTTTTTAAGGCAACAATCACTAGTTGCTAGCCTGACATTTCTGTTCAGATAATGGAGCCTTGTCTTCTAACTTGTACGAATATTGGCAGATTGTTTCCACATTTGTTTTAGAGTCAGTGGGTAATTAGTATGGAAAAAAGCCAATAGTAATCATCTCCTCAGATGTGTTTTATAAAAGTTAGATCACTTTGCATTCTCCTCGAAATTTAATTGAGTCATCATCAAAATTAATATTACTAGGGTTAGTTATGGTAATGTGGTATATCACAGCAATATTGATCTCTGTTTCCTAAAACATTCACACACACACACACACACACACACACACACAGACAGACACACTTCCTTCTTTCCCTCAGCTGATACTTACTGAGCACCTACTATGTGCTATGTACCATCCTAGGTTATAGGGATAGAGGAGTGAAAAAGAAATCTCCATATTCTACTTAGAGAAAACCATATTATACATGTAAAGATTGAGGTGCCAGAATTTGTATAATACTCAGAGGTAGGATTCCACAGAGATGAATTTCTCAGTGATTTGAGAGGGAGATCAGAGAACTAAAGAAGGGAAGTACTTTGGAAGGCAAGAAGGGCCCAGGTCCAGCACAGATGGAGGAATCGGCCCCTGACATGAGGAAGGCTGCTTTTTGTGTTGTGAGAGGGGCTGGAGCGGGTGGGTGCAGGTGCAGGTGTGTTTGCAGTTGCCGGGATGCAAAGAGGAGAGATGGAGATGAAGGCTCTATGAAGGCAGATGTCATTTTTCACTGCTCTGTCTTCCTGATCTGTTGAGCACATCAGAACATCAGCCATGGTTCCTCTCTTCTCAGTGAAATGTAAAGCATGTCATCCAGTGAATGGCCGGAAAGAGGAGGGTCCTACCTACATTGGTCTTAGCAAGCAAAAAATCGGTGCAACTCCAAATAAAAGTAGTAAATTCATTCTCTTCTTCTATAACTACTTCACTTATTATCTTAATTCTACTAATTATCGTAACTATTACTAACATTTATGAAGCTATTTCTTATGTTCACTATATAAAAACTTCTATCTCCTATGCTTTTGTAACTATCTCATTTCATCCTTTTTATTTCAACCCCTTTTTTGGCGGGCTAGGGGGAAGAGAGAAGAGAAAACATGTCACTAGAGAAACACAATGCAATCTTGAGGAAGTTGTAAATGTGCATTTGAAGTTTGTGGCCAGTTGTTTAAGAGAAAGCCGTCGTGCCATTGTGTTCAGCTGTAGGGGTGCACGCCTGGGATTTTCCAGGCCTGGGATTTTGCCATCAGATAAAGAGGTCAGCAGCATGAGAAGATAACACAAAGAATAGGTTGATGGTGGCTTATTCATAAGGAGTGCAAGTCCCCAGAGTGATGACAGGAATCGGAGCAGAGGTAAGAACAGCCTGAAGCTACAGTCTCCCAAGAATGAGGGCCTGCGTCCAGGAGATCAGAGGGCAGCGGTGAGGGGTGAGGGTGAAGCATGGGTCTCAGAGGAGTGGTGGGTTTTTCAAGGGAGAGGAAGACCAAGCGTTTAGGGGCATCGTTAAGGAGCCAAGAGACAATCAGCTCACCTCTGGCCTTGAAGGATGTGAACATGAAATGAAAAACAGCCTTCACTTACAAAGGCTGCAAGGGAGGTGAATCCATGTCAGTTAAGTCAGTGTGGACAGGGAAGCCTTTCAAAAGGCTGCTTATACAGGGGAGTTAGTTTATCATGGAACAGGATTTCAGGGGACTCAGGAAAGGGGCTTAGGAGAGAAGGGATACGTGGAAATTGGCTGATATTAGGAAACGTATGGACCCATTTGGGACTGGGAGTTTGGGTGATCAGAATGATGGGGAGCTTGAGCCTCTGGTGTGGGCCTGAGGGGTGCATTGTGATGATCTTTGGGGGGATGCAGGTGGACATCCAGAGCACCTGGCTGTTCATACCTGTGCTCAGGTGTGCCTTGGCATTGAGGCAGCTTCTTGGCCTTCACCCCAAAAGGCCTCCTCAGTGTTAGAGGCTTGTCCATTTCAGATATTTATAAATATGAAACCATCTAATAAAGTCCAGAAGATGATTTTTGAAAACATTTTGGATCACCCAAGTTCTAATTAGGTCATTAAATGCTCCGTGGAGCTAACCCATTTCACTGCCCCCACCCCCATAGCCTTACACAAAACTCCCAGACAAATGACATGTCACCCTTCCCTCAGAATCACCTACAAACTCTCACAGTCACTTCGGGACTGGATGAAGAGCTTCTAGAGAATGAGCAGAAGGAAGAGAGGTGAAAATACCGAATTTGAAAAAAGGAAAAGGCCAGGAAGGAGGATGGTGGCAATGACATGTGCCACAGCCCATTTATCTGAGGGACAAGGCTCTTGGATTTTCGGACTAACAGTGCTACCTAAAGCTTTTTCTCTGGGACGAGAGCAAAGAGTGAAATAATTCACAGCCACAGACAGCCCCCCTGTCTGCAGTGCACTCCATCCGGAAGGGGTGCTTAGTTTCCACAGTCTGCAGGAGTCTCTGAAGTCGCATCAGCTGCAGGAACCCTTGTGAGGAAAACAGGCTTTGTAACCTTCCCCGGCCAGTGGGTGCGGCTCTGTGTCACACATGGAGAGGAAACAAGGAAGCCAATTGGTTTTGATCTCTTTTCCAGAAGATTCCACAACCACTAGAAATTGAGATGCTTTTTGGCATTGGGCCACCTGAAATATCTGGGAAAAAAAGAAAAAAACTTCATGCATTGTACTTCTGGTTATGGTCTGTTGCTTGTTTTGTTTTTTTGTTTATTGGGTTTTTTTTTTTTTTAATGTGTCATTTCATGTTACCTTTTTGCATTTGATTTCAGCCACCTATAGTTTTTTCTGTGCAAATAACAAGATCCAGCCCTTTCTCGAGCCAATTCACTTCATCAGTAGCTGACACATGTCCAGGCATGAAGAATACATTATTAGCAATAGAATAGAGAATAAAAACAGCAGTATCATGGGGTCACCACTTAGACTGTCACAGACGCTCTCAGGCTAACTACCTGCAAATGAAAAACAAAAAAGAAGATGAAGATTACTGACAATCTAAGGATTGTTTCTTTTTTGAAAAAGAAAAAATTCTAATGCATATAGAAAATAGGACATTTTCCACATAGCAAGGAGAAGTGGCTAAATCATAAGCTGATATTCTTCTATATAGTTATTTTAGTTTTTTTAATCCAAAGAGGAAGTTCTATAATAAACTATTTTTCATTCATTTCTAAAAGATGACAGAGGAATAGTGAGCTGATTTTTTTTTTTTTTTTTGAGACAGAGTCTCACTCTGCTGCCCAAGCTAGAGTGCAGTGGTGTGAGCATAGCTCACTGAAGCCTTGAACTTCTAGACTCAGATGATCCTCTCACCTCAGCCCCCTAAGTAGCGGGGACTACAGGTTCATGCCACCATGCCCAGGTTATTTTTTTTTTTTACAACTTTTTGTAGAAATGGGGTCATGCTATGTTGCCTAGGCTGGCCTCAAACTCCTGGTCTCAAATGATTCTCCAACCTCAGCCTCCCAAAGTACTGGGATTACAGGCATGAGCCACTGTGCCGGACTGAAATTTTTTTAATAAAAGGGAATAAGAAAAAGAGGTAGCTGG
This sequence comes from Cebus imitator, assembly GCF_001604975.1. Classification (NCBI taxonomy): domain Eukaryota; kingdom Metazoa; phylum Chordata; class Mammalia; order Primates; family Cebidae; genus Cebus; species Cebus imitator. The sequence continues at coordinate 3,626,442 of NW_016107321.1, forward strand.
GCATTGTGGAAAGTGTGGTCTTGAGAGTCTCAGCCTGAGTTCTAATGCTGCCCTGTGCGTTTTCTGCCCGTGTGGATGTCAGCAAGGGATTGCACTTCTTTGTGGCTCCGAGGCCTCATCCATCACTTCACAGAGTGAACAGAGAATCAACTGAGCAGCAAAGTGTCGGTGCCGTGGTTTGGTACACAGCAGTAGCTCAGTGAACAGAAGCCTCATCGGGATCCCTCGGCTCTAGGAGGGATTGAGGGAAAAGCCTGTGGAGGGAGTCCCCCAGGTGATTTTGGCTGAGATGTAACAAAAGCTAGAATTTATGGAGTGGTGTGGGAAGCAAAGGAGGCTCAAGAGCTGTACCTGAGTGCCCCCAAAAGGATACTCTGGGAAACACCATAACAGTACAAAAGCCAACCTCCTTAGCTGGGAGGACCTGAAAGGGAACCACATAGTTCCTGGATGGCTAGCAAGCATTGACTCATTCTGACAGAACATTTGCCATTTTTCTCAGACTTGAGTTTTACCCAGGATTCCTGTACTTCACATTTCTTGCAGTTTTTAAAATTAGATTCTTTCTTTTTTTCTTTTTCTATGAAAGCCTACAAATTAAGCATCAGAGTGAAGCAGCCTGTCCTCTCCTACAAGGGAGAGGCCTTTTGAATGGTCTTTCAGTGGTAGGGGATGTTCAGGCTTGCTTCCTCCATAGTCACACTTCTCAGGTGACCACCCCTGTTCCTTTAATGTACTTAACATGCAGTCAACAGCAAGCAAGAAAGGGGAAGTTCACCGGCCCTTCTGGGGCTTGAACTTGCAACCATTCCTTCATTATAGAACACTTCTACCCAAATCCAGGTCTCCTAACTGCCTACAGACCAACAAAATACAAAATCTATTTCATTATACTCTCCCATGGCCCATTATTGAGATTCTTAAAATGGGAGTTTGTTGAAACTTCTATGAATTTTATGCTTTAAAATGAATACCTTTTGTTCTTAAGAGAATCCATGAGTATACACATAAAGGATGAATAATTTCCTCCCCAAAGAAATAACATAGAAAGTATGGCAGTGACTCAAGATTCTACCTATGTAACACATACTAATGAAATTTTGTCTTTGCTGTAATCTGATGAAATACAGGAGAGAAAGACTTACTGTTTTCCTTAGGTGCAGAGTAGTATCTTTGTGAATGTTAACATTTATTTTCAAATACTTATGCAAATATTGTGCCATCAATTCAAAATTATTTATCTGTCTCTGGATTATCCCCTTTATGAAAGCATATCTAGAAATTTGCAAACATTTTTTAATAATAACTTAAAACTGTCAGTGTAGTTTGACATGTAAATATTAGCATATCTACACACACAGAGATGCTCACTGTGCATTCCATAGACAAAACATGCATGAGTGATTTTTTAGATAACTTCTACTTTTGAGCTCAGTTGAGGGTGGACTCTATATAAACCCAGTTCACATTATAAATTAATCACATTCCTCCAAGTTGGTTCTGTTTATAAAATGCTATTCAATATTGATAAGTAAAAAAGCCCTTGAAACTAATATAAGAATATCAAGGGAACCATGCTTGTTCCCTTCCACCAATTGGGGTAGATTTATTAGTTAGTTACTTTACCATTATCAGAGAGATTTACTGAGATAAATGAGTATTCTGTATTACTTAGTGCCAGCCTGTCACAACCCTCCATCAATGCACTTTCAAAGTTGTGCCAGTAAGTAGTTTAAAGGATCTATGGAAACTGTGGATCATATCCTGAAGGTAACTAAGTAAGGATCTTTGCTAATGATACGTAATTACATGGCTAAGTTATTTCCTTAGTATATTAAGCTTTCTACAAATACTAGCATACTCTTTGTGCTAGGTCAGTGGTTTTTTAATAAATGTCAAATTTTAATTTTGAAAAGTAGTACTTTCAGTCGGCATATTTCAGGTATTGTGTGTACTTTTAGTCATCAGAAATTCCCAGGCACATATGTTAAAATATTTATCTTCCTTTAAAAAAGAAATTATATGCTCAAATGCTCTTGAGTTTATCATAAACAGAATAAATACAATAATATAATTTTTAATAAATTCCTTAGCTAATGAATAGAAAGAGGGACACAATTTTAAATATTCCATCAATATTTGAGACCCTTATGAATGCAGTCAGCAGAATTTCTAAATTGTTATTGGACACTGTCCATAGATTAACTTCTTCCTAGATAAAAGCTATTCTCATAGTAATAAAATTCCCTAACAAAATTAAATAGACTTGATCTGTTGTCAAATGAGAAAATAGAAAGTTACTTAAGAGCAACTTATTTAAAATAATTATTTATGTAGGTAAAACAATCTTGAATCACTGTTGTTATTTTCCATTGGTATTATTATTTTCCATTGCTATTGATTATCTTCTTAGAATTCTTTAGTTAATTGTCACTTAATGGAGTTAGAGCTTATTACTTTTTTTCTATAATTATTTACTGTCTTCAAACTATTGACAAGATATGCCAAACTCAGGGTATGTGGATGCAAAAAAGGATAGAAGAATGAGTACAAAAGTTATAATAAAGTCTAAAAGGCTTGGAGTACTTTAGGTCTCATGACCCACCAGATTTCCCCAGCCAAAGGCCCCTCTCAGGACAAAGCCCCACACTGAGGAGAAACTTGCTCAGAATAGAAAAGAAAAAAAGGAAAGAAAAAGTCCAGTTAAAAATAGGGTAACAGAGTTGTGAGGTTGCAGAAAGGAAGCTCTCATACTTTTGAACACTGCCCAAAACACCAGAAGACAAAAGTCTACAGCTTTTCTGAATCCTACCTTTTTGTAACGTTACAAGAGAACTAAGTTCATGTGAAACTGAGCAACTGCAAAGGAACAAGGTAAAACTCTAGCAGAAAAGAAGCAAAGTTAAGTCCCATACAAAGTTATTAAAATGATAAAGTGAATGAAGAACAGAATAGCCTCATTATGGACAATGGGAGAATGCCCCAAATCAGAGGAAAGCAAAATAATCTTTAAAGATGAACCAAATTATTAAGAAATTACACAAATACATACAATAGATGTTGTCTTAAAAGAAATAGAAAGTGAAAAATGAAGAAAATTCTAAAAGAAAAATTAAAAAGTGATTTGAGATAAGCTGTGGAATTAGAAGTGAGGTAAGGAAGATCCAGTATATGTACACTAGAAATGACATTTAAAAAAATCAAAGCAAGAGAACAAAGTGAATCCTAAAAACCAAATCCAGTACAACTTTCCTGACACAGTATGCTGGTGAAAATTGATCCAAAAATGACCAGCACCAAGATATTATCCTAATAAAATTCCTGGATTCTAAAGAAATGAAAAAAAAAAAAAACTTTTGGGCATCTAGGCAAAAGAGGGCAATTAATTTACAAAGAAAAAAATTATTTTTAGGCTTATCTGTAATACTTTATACCAGAAGAACATGAAGTAAGAGATTAAGATACTCAAGAGGGAAATAAGTATAAATATTTATATATACACATATATAATACACACGCACACACAATACACACACAATCCCTGTATGTATATCAGGATTATATTTTTTTATATATTATTTTATATTTACATTATATTCTATTTATAATGTATAAATATTTTATATTTATATATAAACATATATATACCTACACATACACATACACACAATCCCTTTGTAAATAATATATTAAGATTATATATTCCTTATAGGTATAAGGATCTATAATTCCATATATTCCTTCTATGTATAATATAAAGATTTTTTATTCAGCCAAACTTATTATCAAGAATAAAAACCCTAAATAAACTGTTACTATGGAAGAACACAGTAAATATTTTTCCCAGGAACTCTTCCTGAGGCATTTATTAGAGAACAAGATTCAAACAATCAAAATTACTGGGGAGACATCAAGCATCAACACAAGGACTGATGTGTGTGTGTGCATGTGTGTGTATGTGTGTAGAAGTAAGATAACATGAAGGTTAAGAGAAAGAGAGCATAGTTTGAAATGGTCACGTGTTAACAGTGTAGATACAGTATAATTATTTTAAAGATTTTGCGGGAGAATAAGTAGACCATATGAAAACATATTTGAAGTTTTTAGAAATCATAGGCACAATGATGGTATTGTTATTCTGAAACTGTGTAATGTGAGAAAAAGCAAATGAGAAGTTATGGAATATTGTAATTCTGTCATCTTCTGTGTTCTTAAGAAGCCGTGTGGAAGAAAGGAGAAACAGATGTAAAATAGAAAATGTTAAGTAAAAACCTTGTAGTTCTGAAATACCTATCCTTCAAAGGAAGGACTGAGACGACTTAGAATCAGTGACTAAGTTAGGACCACTGAACATGCCTAGAACCCAATCTATGGTCTTGGAATTTTTAAGAAGCACAAAACACCATCTATCAAGTAGTATTACAGAGAGAGAGATGGAAGGAGGAAGAGGGAGGGAGAAAAAAAGGAGGAAGGAGAAGGAAAAAAGGAGGAAAAGAGGAAAAGGGGTAGGGAGAGAGAGAGGGAAGGAAAGGAGCTGAATTGGATGATGCCTACAGACCAATTATCAATTTATAGGAAATAAAGTATCAAGGTGCGTTATAAACTGCTACATTGGATAACGTCAGCAAAATGAAGACTGGATCTTGAAAGTTTTGCCTCTTTTAAAAGTAGGCAATTCCAGGTCTGAGGCAGGAAATGTGTAAGATGAACTTGAGTAATTTTCCACAGCAGATAGGGAGGCAGCTGTGGAGTGGTGTCAGGTTCATCTTACGGAACGTCAGCTTGTAGGGATTCCCACTGGCCAGAGTTGAGACAGCTGTGCTTCAAGAAGGAAATCACTGGATTAAAGCACTGAAGGAAAACATTGGATTAAAACACACTTCATACGTTATATGTGTAAGTTTATGGGTTTATAAATATTCATTGAAAAAGAAAAATATTTTATCCTACCTTTTCTATTCAAACAATACCATTGGGTAACCAAAAAATATAAATATTCTAGCTAATAAATGAAGGAATGTTTGAATTAAAATGTCATTTTCAATCTTAATAAATCTAGTTACTGAATATCAAGAACTGCTAAGCATTTCAGAAAGAGAGACCGATATATGATCTTCCTGATGGAAGCACAAAACACCATCTATGAAGTAGTATCACAGAGAGAGACAGAAAGAAGAAAAAGGAAGAGGCGGAGAAAGAAGAAGACAGAGGGATAGAGGGAGAGAGAAAAAAGGAAGAAGGAAAGAGGGAAGGAGGAAGGAAAAAATGAAAATAGAGAAAGGGGTAGGGATCGAAGAAAGAAGGAAGGAAAGAAGCTGAATTGGATGAAGCCTATAGATCAGTTATCAATTTGTAGGAAATAGAGTATCAAGGTGCATTATAAACTGCAACATTGGATGTAATCAGCAAAATGAAGACTGGGAAACTTTATAGGTCACATGTCCTGCTTTCTTAAATAAATTGCAAGGAAAAAAAGACAGTGGAGTGTGATAGACTGAACAATATGCCTTTAAAACAGACAAAATGAACTGTAGTGTTTGGAAATGAACCTGGAGTGATAAAGAGAAACAAGAAAGTGATTGCAACGTGGGAGGCCAAGGCGGGCGGATCATGAGGTCAGGAGATCGAGACCATCCTGGCCAACATGGTGAAGCCCTGTCTCTACTAAAAGTACAAAAATTAGTGGGGTAGGGTACCGTGTGCCTATAGTCCTAGCTACTTGGGAGGCTGAGGCAGGAGAAATCACTTGAACCCAGGATGCGGAGGTTGCAGTGAGCTGAGATGACACCATTGCACTCCAGGCTGTTGACAGAACAAGACTCTCTCAAAAAAAAAAAAAAAAAAAAAAAAAAAAAATGGTGTCTTTTAGGAAGGGGTAAAGTTGTTATGAGAATAGATACACAGAGGGTTTCAGGGAACCCTGGTAAAGTTCTGTGTCTTGGCCTGGGTACTGTTTAAAAAGTTGGTCACTTTATAATGTATTAAGCTCTACATTTGTGAGCCTTTCTAATTCTATGTGATATTTACACTAAAAAGGATTTTTTTGTTTTTTGTTTTTACGTGGAAAGATTTGGACAGATCAAGACAGAAAGGTAGCTTGAGCAGTACAGTGGTACAGAGCTGAGGTAGAGGGGCTTGGTGGATCACCGTGAGATCATTCACAGTCACATGGGGGAGGTGAACAGAGCTGAGGCAGAGGGGCTTGGCAGATCACTGTCAGATCATTCAGTCACATGCAGGAGGTGATTGAGAGACGTCCTGCTTCGTTTTACGAGTCCAGCAAAACTCCGACCAAGCTCAAATCCAGCATCCTTTCTGCTTTGATTTGCAGCTCAATGTTGGTACAGAGAATCAGAAGACTCTGCTAGTGAGTTTTCCTTTAAATTCATCATCTCTGACCTCAGGAGGGCCTGGGTGCCATCTAGCAATGATGCCGACTTCCTGTCCTCCTTCATCACTCATGCCTTCCTCAAATCCCAATCCCCCTCTGCCTGTCTGCACCTGGGCCAAAGCCATCAGCCGGGCCTCCTTTTCCCAAGAATGGCTGCCTTCCCTCTGAGAGCCAACCCCTCCACACATCCTTTAGATCCCCCTCCAACCTGCTCAAGGCCAGAGCTCTTTCTCTGGCCTAAACTGTACATTTGCACTTCTCAGCTCAGTCCTGCCTTCAGCATAGTATCATACCGTTCTCTCTCCATTTTCCAAAGTCCTTTACGATCCCAGAGTCCCCAGAGTCCCCAGAGTCCCCTCCAATGGCCACCCCCATCTCTGCTGCCCTTTTCAGGCAAACTCCTTTAAAAAAGTGTCCATTCTTACTTCTTTGGATTCCTCTCCTCCAAGTTTTTCTGGACTCCACTGAAATAACTCTTGTCAAGACCCCAGTGGCAGCCACACACCCAGCTCCAACCACAGCTCATCATGGCAGCCTCCTGCAGATGCGGTGTTCCCTTGGCTCTCGGGACACCTGGGTCCTCCTCAGTTTTCACCCGCCTCATAGGCTGCTGCTCCTCAGTCTCCTTTGCTGTTTTCTCACCTTCCCTACTGAGGTTGGATAATCACATCTAGCCTCATAACACAGCCAGGTTGTCATAGATCCAACCTAGTGTCAAACTTTACTAATAATTTCAAGGATGCAGGTAATCCTGAGATACAGGCAGGACCTGGAGACATTCAGGTCACCAGTGCACCTCCTCAGATCCTTCCTTGGTATTTGAGGAAGTGCTGTAGGTAGGGTTTATGTATGAAGCCTCTAAGAAATCCATGCCATAACCACTAACACACAATCTCTCAGTTACACAAACTGGCTCATCATTCATTGCATCGGAACTATCTTCATTGTATCCTCTGATAATTGCACAGCTTATGACACTGTCCAGAGAGCCTTACCCCATAAATTCACAGATTCTAGTTTGTCTGTCATCCAAACTCTTAGACCACTTTTCTAGTAAACACTGCTGCATATGTGTGCCGTTCACATGTTTACAAGGAGACCAGATCATCTTTTTCTTTCTCTCCTGGGGCCAGAAAAAATGAGAAAATGGATTAGAGGCTCATGCTAATGACTTCAAAATTTGTATCTGGACCCATGCCTTTCCCCTAAACTACAAGCTTATTTATTCAATTAGCTACTGGACATTTTGACATCACTGTGTAATAGCATATCAAACTGAACATAAGCACAATAGATACAATGATTTCATGCCTCAACTCCCTACACACACACACACACGTGCGCACACGCACACACATGCACATGCACGTGCACACATGCACGCGCGTGCGCGCGCACACACACACACACCCCTCTTCTTCCACAGTTGTCCCCACGCCCCCCACCTCCGCCCCCATGCCCTGTGTTCTCAGGAAACAGGGAAATACATTATACACTCATGCCTGACTCCTCATTTTGTCTCACACCATGCATCCAACCTGACTGAAAATTCTGCAATTTCTCCCTTGAAATTATACCCAGAATTCAACCACTGATCCCACCTCCAGCACTGCCTTCCTGGTTCAAGCCATGCCATCTCTTACATAGATGTTGAAATAAGCTCCTACATGCTTCTCTGCTTCCTGCTCCACCCTGGCCCTCCAGAGGGTATTCCGAACATAGCAGCCAGGTGGTTGTCTTTAAAATATTAGTCAAATTATGTCACGCCTCAGGTCAGAGTTCTGCAGTGGTTCTGGTATGTTCCAGAATAACAGCCAGGGCTCTAAAAGCAGCTGTGGGGGAACTATATATTCTAGATCCTCACGAACTCTCCAACTTCACCTTCTGTTTTTCGTTTTTTTTTGTTTTTTTTGTTTTTTTTTGTTTTTTTTAAGACGGAGTTTCACTCTTGTTACCCAGGCTAGAGTGCAATGGCGCGATCTCGGCTCACTGCAACCTCCGCCTCCTGTGTTCAGGCAATTCTCCTGCCTCAGCCTCCTGAGTAGCTGGGATTACAGGCACGCGCCACCATGCCCAGCTAATTTTTTGTATTTTTAGTAGAGACGGGGTTTCACCATGTTGACCAGGATGGTCTCGATCTCTTGACCTCGTGATCCATCCGCCTCGGCCTCCCAAAGTGCTGGGATTACAGGCTTGAGCCACCACGCCCGGCCCATCACCTTCTGTTTTTTCCCTCCTTGTTCACTCTTCCTTCGCCCCACTGCCCCTCTTACTGTACCCTGAACAACCGACCACATCAGCACAGTGGGGCTTGAACACTCCAGATATTTACTTAAACACACCTCCTTAGTAATGCATTCTGTCATCGCCTCTTTAAAACTGAAATCTCCACCTTTTTTGGAATCTCTCTCTTCCCTGTTGATTATCCTCTTCCACACTTGGCACCACTGGAAATACTAGACGTCCTAACCTCTTGGTACTATTACAGTGCTGTGGATGAAGGCGGAGAACTCTGCTCGTTCACTGCTGTAACCCCAGCCCCTCAGCAGTGTCTAGAATGTAGTAGACTCTCCATAAGTGTTGCATTATTTAATTAATAATTGAGCAAATCTCTCTGACTTGATCTGAGTTTATATTACAAATAATGTAAGAAGCCCTTGAAAATGATCTGGTGGAGTTTGGAATTTATTTGAAGGCTGGGGAAACCTTTAAAGGAAATTGAGCAAAGCAGTAGCAGAAAGAAATGAAGTCAGGGACACAGGAAATCATGTTTTAAGAATAATGATAAATGAAAAATGTGATGCTTTAACATAAGTCTTCTTCCAGCTCACTGGTTCTGTGTGGGCTGCCAACAGTTATGAGGTAGAACGTTGGGCTGATTTTCAAAATAACTACAAAACCTTGTTGAATCTGAAATGGTGGAGGCATGAAAATATATTGCTTTATAGGATTGATAATGATGTATGGTAAGTGTTCATTTAATACATAAATATGTTCCTTAAAATATATATGAAATGAGATTGTTGAAATACAGTTCGTAGAAGTAATCTCATAAAATGTAAAACTTTGGAAAATCTGTTTTCTCAAGACAGAAAAAGCAAAGAGTAAACTCATATGTCTTGCCAGTTGAATTTGGTAGACTTTTTCTACATTAAACCCTACCTTGCCCTCCCCTATCAACCCCTGACCATCTCCCTCCCCTTACACACACACACACACACACACACACACACACACACGTACATGCATTATTTTACTGACACTGGTTAAGCAAGAAATATAAACTGTGAGCTCCTAACCCTTTGGCTGAAATATACAGTCAATTTGAAAACTCAGTCTGCTTTTTTGTTCACAGTACAACCGGTACCAGCAGTATGCTGCGGAGGAGTATGTCCTGCATATGGGGGGCGTGTTATGCCCCCGCCCTGGCTGTGGAGCAGGGCTGCTGCCTGAGCCTGACCAGAGGAAAGTCACCTGCGAAGGGGGCAATGGCCTGGGCTGTGGGGTGAGTACTGTCCCCCCCGCTGGGGTGTGTGTTCCTGTCCTTGTTTGCTTTTGCAAATGGGCTGGGATTATATTTTTATTTTATTTTCATTTTCCCTTTGGAAACAGACATCTTTGAGCTTATGTGTAAGAAAATACCTTTTAAATTCCTTTATAGGATTCCAGATTTGAAAATGTATCTGTTTCTTTCGGGGAAAAAAGTTATATTAAGATTTTCTGCTTTGGTTGCTTATGAAAGTATTGACTTTAAGATGCTGTGAGCCACTAGGTCAGACTTTTAAACTTTTCTCCCAGCGCTCAGCTGATTCAGAGCAAAAGTGTATTCTTTCTTCAGAGTTGCCTTTAAGTAGGCAGGAGTGAAGGAGAAAGAGTTCTCCATCAGTGACGTCTTAGTGGCATTGTTTGCCTAAGTATTTCAAGAAATAAAATGAAGGTTAATATGGAAAACTTGAAATGTTATTGTGTCATAAAAATCATTTTAAATAGAGATGAACAAAACTAATGGTGTCTCTTATGGAAGCAGAATAAGAAACGTGGAAAATGTTTGTTCTAAGAGGTGAAACCATGTGACCCGGCCGGCTTTTCAAATGAATCTATGGCTGCAAGCTGATGGCTCAGAGGGGAAAGAAGCATAACTCAAACATAAAAAAGCTTACTAAATAATAGGTTAAAGTGACAAATGGATAATAATCCTGATACTAAATTTCATGCAGCCTGGAAAAGTAAGAAAGTGTGTGTGCTTTTAAAAGTCTATTGAATTTTGATGGGAAACATTTCTTTTGAAATTGGGACTTCTCTGGGCACGGTGGCTCATGCCTGTAATCCCAGCACTTTGGGAGGCCGAGGTGGGTGGATCATGAGGTCAAGAGATCGAGACCATCCTGGCCAACGTGGTGAAACCCCGTCTCTACCAAAAATACAAAAATTAGCCGGGCGTGGTGGTATGCGCCTGTGGTCCCAGCTACTTGGGAGGCTGAGATGGAAGAATCGCTTAAACCCAGGAGGCAGAGGTTGCAGTGAGCCGAGATTGCACCACTGCATTCCAGCCTGGCAACAGAGTAAGACTCCATCTCAAAAAAATAATAATAGTAAATAAATCAAAATAATTTAAAAAACTGCAACTTCATGAGGAGTTTTGTGCAAGATGGAGCACAGATAGCAGAGGTGTACTAGCTGGGCCTAATTTGGGGCTGAGCACTGTAAGTCACCTAGAAATAAATTAGCATTTGTTTTCCTTAGTAAAGCTTCCTTTATGCCATGCGGTGGGGCTCACAAAACCCTGGGTTGTGCAATGGAGTAGAGAAAGCGGAAGTTGAAAAATAACGAGATACCATGGTGCCTAACTGATACGTCTGGGTTCATAATCATGATTGCATTAGAATGAAAACTCAAGTGATGTTTCCTCTCCCTGGAGGTGATGGAAATCAGGACACACTCTCCAGCTGTAGCCATCATCATGTGCTGAATACCCTGCCCTGATCGTGTGTGGCCTCAGCAGGTTGCCAACCTCTGGGATCAGAATGCTGGCAAATGTTATCTTTTAAAATGAGCTTTCAACAAATTGTTCTTAACGACTGGCTAAATTGTGTGCTTCTGCCCACTAATTGCCTGCTGTGGTTCCATTCTCTAAAGCTGGATTTTAAGATTTTAACTTTCCTTAGGAGGTAGAGAATTTCGTTGGGCCATCTTTTGCATTTGGTTGTTGACATTGCTTTAAGAATGTTGAGGAGTTTATGTAATGTGAAATCTTGAATATGTTTATCTTCCCTTTTTTATACAAGTAAATTGTAAGTAAATAACCTACATACTTAAGCTCCAAATCATGGCAAATTATTTTAGAAGTGAATCAAAATGCTGTAATATCTTCGGATTAAAAGAGTGTGCAGGCGTACTTTACTTAAAGGAGGATAGCTGTATTCTCACGGTTTCTTTCTCCTTGGGAAATTCTGGGTAATGTACTTTATTTGAATTTGTTGTTTTATTGGTTTTGGACGTGTGTTTGTTGGCGTGTGTATTAGTTACCTATGACTGCATAGCAACTCCAAATTCTAACAATTTAACATAATAGAAATGTATCATCTCACAGAGTTTCTGAAGGTCAGGAATCACCCATGAGTGGCTTCACTGGGTAGCTCTGGCTCGGGGATCCTTCTGAGTTTACGGTTGGGTTGCAGTTATCTGAAGGCTTAACTGGGGCTGGAAGATCCACTTCCAACGTGGCTCCTTCACATGACTGTTGGCAAAAAAGCCCTCAGTTCCTCACTTGCTATTGTCAGAAGGCCACAGTGCCTAACCACGTGGCCCTTGTCTTAGGCTGTTCATCTCTATGATGGCAGCTGGCTTCCTCCAGAGCAAGCAGTCCGAAAGAGAGAACAGTGAGGAAGCCACAGTGCCTTGTGGGACCAAACCCCCAAAGCTGTACCTGTCATTCCCACTTTATTCACTAGATCCAGCTCACTCTCAAAGGGAAGGGAGTTGGGCTCCATCTTAAAGAGTGTCAAAGAATTTAAGGACATATTTTAAACCACGGCAGTTTGCAATTTAAAGAAGCTGAAAAAAGAACAGAGAAGTGATTTTCTAAAGGATACACTGAACTGTTTGCCTTCCTTTCCCTCCCTGTCTTTTTGCCCCAGTCTCCATACTCTTTTCCAAGCTTATGTCCATTCCCATTGCTTTGGCTTCTCAGCAGAAATAAATTGACCTCATCATTGCCCTTTTGTCTTCAAATCCCAAAGTTTCACAGAAGGATGTTGACCTAACTTGACTGCTAAAGGAATTCCATAGTGATTTTAAAAAGGAGGTTGGGTTGAATGTGTGAAGTTCAAATCCTGGCTTCACAAACTACTAGTGGTCTTAATCTTTCTCCATTTCCTTATCCCCGAAGTAGGATATAGAATAGCAACTCCGTATAAGACTACTGTGAATACTAAATGAGACAGTAAGTATAAAATACTTAGAATAGTTCCTGGCATAGAGTAAGTGCAGATTTATTTAATATTTAATCAAAAGCTTAATGAATATTTATTCAAAACTCACCCAAAAGACCCAACATTCAAGGAAAGTTGCTTACATGGCACTCATTGGATATACTCTTCCAAATAATCTAGAATCAAGGCTGTAGCCAGATCTACAGCAGGAAATGGGGCACCTAAACCTTACTATTTTTGTATCTTAATCACTTTTCCTAAATACTACTTCGTGATGATGCCGTTTGTTTGTTTATATTATGATTGTTACATAGGAAATGTGATGCATGTGGCTCAGGACATCCCAACAGACTTTTCCACAAGGAACCATGTTGACTACTCCAAGTCTGATCTGAGTACCAGGCACACCTGTGTTTGTCCTGAGGAAAATTGCCCTTAAGGATGTTGATACACCAACTGCTAACATTTGCCTCTGACAGTTGACTGCTAGAAAATCTAAAGCTATAGGGGGCTCCCTGTAGAATATATTGAGTCCATTAACACAATGGATTTGGAAACTGGTTTCCTGGCTTGTTTCCTGTTTCCTTCTTTCTCTTCCCCTTTTCCTGACGCATGTTGTTTTGCTGTGGCTTGTACATCTTTTCTGGATTTAGGGAGTATAATGGAAAGCCATTGTCTGGAAGAAACTGTGGTTAGATTATGTCACTTCAGAAGTAGAACATGACCCAATACATAAAAGTTAGAAGAAGATGACTCTCTGCTTACTCTTTGCTCTAACACTATGAACAACCAAGAACAAAATAAGCTGCCTCAGGGAGAAATGAGTGCCTCACTCTATACATTGTCCAAGGAAAAGTCATTGGTAGAAAAGCTATAGAAAAATTATAGAGTCCTAGATGTGGGAAAAGCCTAGACATCATTAATTCCAGTGATTCTCAGGGTGTACTTCAAAAAGTACAATTCTTACTATGTGGGTATGCAAGAAATATTTGCTGTTACAAAAAAAAAATCTCTGTCATTTGTGGGATTTAAAATTTTTCTGAGCTGACACCCATGTGTTGAGCTCCAGGCTCCAGATGATTCTGATCTAGTCATTTCACTCACTACCATGTGCCTGGCTGGTCTTCTGTACATCTATGGTTTCTACTGTATGTCATTTCCATCTGAAGGCTTCTGTGTCTTGAGTTGAGCTTTTGTAAAATAGGTGCCATAGTTAGTATTTACCACTCTTTTGTTCAAACATATGTGAATGTCCATTGGAAAATCAGATTCCAGACACTTTGCTCCAATGTGTCACAGACTAGTCTGTTCCCTGAGGAGCACTGTACCTTAATTAACAAATGAAGACAGGGATTTTCATTTAAATGGTGATGTCAGTCCACCAAGGAAAGGCCTGATAAATGTAGAATGGATACAGCAAATTTATTACCATTATAAAGAATTATTTGAAAGTACCGCCTCCCAGGATTCAAGTTGCAGTGTTCCACTGAGTTCCTGTCTTTATATTCCTGTCCTAAATCTTTACAGTCTTCTTAGTAAATCATGTACTTGGTGTTTAACATTCATCGCATGTATGAATGAATGAATAGAATAAATGGTCTAGTGAATCTTAATAATTGAGTAGTAATAGCAATAAACTATCACTTTTATTTTCCAGTATTAATCTTCATTTATCCCAGTATTAGAACTGCTTACCTTGCCCCAACAAAGACCTCTCAAAAAATATTTAAGTTGGGGGATCCCAAGATGGCCGAATAAGAGGCAGCTCTGGAAAGCCACTCCCAGAGAGAGAGAGATGCAGAAGCCAAGTGGTCTCTACAATTCCAAACGAGGTAGCAGGTTCATTTTATGGGCCTGGTTGGACAGTGGGTATAAACCAAATAGGGCAAGTTGAGGCAAGGCAGGGCACTGCCCCACCCAGGAGGTCCATGCAACCGACTGGAGGACCGGAGGATCTCTCCCACTGACACTTCGATCCGGATACAGCCCTCCACCCAAGCCCTCTACAACCCACAGAACAGGAGATCTTCACCAGCCTGAAAAGCCTCAGCAAGCTGCCTAAACTGGGCAGAGCAGCAACTTCAGCCGGCACCAGGGCTGTCAGCATAGATCTAGGCGGAAGCACTGGCTGATGCCAAGAAAGCCAAAAAGCCAGCGGGATGGAGCTACCCACTTCCCAGAAAGATGGGTAACTGAACGCAGGGAAACAGCCCACACGGCAGGACAGGTCCTCCCCGCACAAAGCCCAGGAGGCTAAAAAACTCTCACTCCAGAGTTTCACCACCCAGAGCACTAGTTAGAGAGCAACCAGGAATAATTGAGCTCAGTGGGGGGAAGGGAAGCCGCCATTGCAGAAGCTGGCCTAATTTTCCTAATAAAAGACGCAGCAGCTCCAGTGAATCTGTGGCAGCCCAGCAGCACCTCTGCAGGCAGACAAAGGAAAGGCCGCCTCCCCAAGCAGCTACCTGAGATCAAAACTATATAAACCCAATGAGATGGGAAGAAACCAGTGCAAGAAGAATGAAACCATCAAAAGCCAGAATGTCTCTCCCCCACCATGAGATCACAACTCCTCACCAGCAAGGGAACAAAGCAGGACAGAGAAAAAATTTGATGAATTGACAGAAGTGGGCTTCAAAGGGTAAGTAATAACAAACTTCTCTGAGTTAAAGGAACATCTTCTATCCCAATGTAAAGAAACTAAAAACCTTGAAAAAAGGTTAGACAAAATGCTAACTAGAATAACCAGCTTAGAGAAGAACATAAATGACTTGATGCAGCTGAAAAACACAGCACAAGAACTTCACAAAGCATACACAAGTTTCAACAGCAAAATAGACCAAGCAGAAGAAAGGATATCATAGATTGAAGGTCAACTCAATAAAATGAAACATGAAGACAAGATTAGAGAAAAAGAGTGAAAAGAAATGAACAAAGCCTTCAAGAAATATGGGATTACGTGAAAAGACCTAATCTACTCCTGATCAGTGTACCAGAAGATGACAGGGAGAATGAATCCAAGTTGGAAAACACTCTTCGTGATATTATCCAGGAGAACTTCCCCAACCTAGCAAGGCAGGCCAACATTCAAATAATGGGAAATACAAAGAACACCACAACAATACTCCTCTAGAAGAGCAGCCCAGAGGCACATAATTGTCAGGTTCACCAGGGTTGAAACAAAGGAAAAAATACTAAGGGCAGCCAGAGAGAAAGATCAGGTCACCCACAAAGGGGAGCACATCAGACTCATAGTGGATCTCTCGGCAGAAATCCTACAAGCCAAAAGAGAGTGGGGACCAATAGTCTACATCCTTTAAAAAAAAGAGCTTTCAATCCAGAATTTCATATCCAGCCAAACTAAGCTTCATAAGTGATGAAGAAATGAAATCATTTATGGACAAGCAATTGCTGAGAGATTTTGTCACTACCAGACATGCCCTACAAGAGCTCCTGAAGGAAACACTAAACACAGAAAGAAAAAACCAGTAGCAGCCACTGCAAAAAAGAACCAAATGGTAAAGATCAATGATGCAATGAAGAAATTATGCCAACCAAAGGGTAAAACAACCAACCAGTAATAAAATTGCAGGATCAAATTCACACATAACAATATTAACATTAAATGTAAACGGACTAAATGCCCCAATCAAAAGACACAGACTAATTGATAAAAGGCCAAGAGCCATCAGTGTGCTGTATTCAGGAGACCCATCTCAAGTGCGAAGACACACATAGACTCAAAATAAAGGGATGGAAGATTTACCAAGCAAATAAAAAAAAAAAAAAAAAAAAAGCAGGGATGGCAATCCTAGTCTCTGAAAAAACAGACTTTAAACCAAAAAAATCAAAAGAGATGAAGAACGGCATTACATAATGGTACAAGGATCAATACAACAAGAAGAACTAACTATTCTAAATATATATGCACCCAATAAAGGAGCACCCAGATACACAAAGCAACTCCTTAACGACCTATAAAGAGACTTAGACTCCCGCACAATAATAGTGGGAGACTTTAACACTCCACTGTCAATATTAGACAGATCAATGAGACAGAAAATCAACAAGGAAATCCAGGACTTGAATTCAGATCTGGACCAAGCAAACTTAATAGACATTTACAGAACTCTTAACCCCAAATCCACAGAATATATGTTCTTCTCAGCACCACATCACACTTACTCTAAAATCAACCACGTAATTGGAAGTAAATCACTCTTCAGCAAATGCAAAAGAAGAGAAACCATAACAGTCTCTCAAACCACAGTGCAATCAAATTAGAACTCAGGATTAAGAAACTAACTCAAAACCTCACAACTTCATGGAAAATGAACAACTGGCTCCAAATGTAGACTGGATAAACAATGAAATGAAGGCAGAAATAAAGATGTTCTTCAAAACCAAGAAGAGCAAAGACACAACAAACCAAAATCTCTTGGACACATTAAAGCAGTGTTTAGAGGAAAATTTATAGCAATAAATGCCCACATGAGAAGCAAGTAAAGATCTAAAATCAACACCTTATCATCAAAATTGAAAGAGTTGGAGGAGCAAGATCAAAAAAACTCAAAAGCTAGCAGAAGACAAGAAATAACTAAGATCAGAGCAGAACTTAAGGAGATAGAGACACAAAAAACCCTTCAAAAAATCAACAAATCCAATACCTGGTTTTTTGAAAAGATCAACAAAATAGATAGACCGCTACCCAGACTAATGAAAAGAGAAGAGAATCAAATAGATGCAATAAAAAACAATAAAAGGGAGGGACATCACCACCAATTCCACAGAAATACAAACTACCATCAGAGATTATAACAAACAACTCTATACACACAAACCAGTACATTTGGAAGAAATAGATAAATTCCTGGACACTTGCACTCTCCCAAGACTAAACCAGGAAGAAATTGAATCCCTGAATAGACCAATAACAAGGGCTGAAGTTGAGACAGCAATTAATAGCCTACCAACTAAAAAAAGCCCAGGCCCAGATGGGTTCACAGCTGAATTATACCAGATGTACAAAGAGAAGCTGGTACCATTCCTTCTGAAACTATTCCAATACAAAAAGATGGAATCCTTCCCAACTCGTTTTATGAGACCACCATCATCCTAATACCAAAACCAGGCAGAGACACAAATAAAAAAGAAAACTTAAGGCAAAAATCCATGACAAACATTGACGCAAAAATCTTCAATAAAATACTGGCAAACAGAATGCAACAGCAAATCAAAAAGCTTATTCATCATGATCAAGTAGGCTTCATCCCAAGGATGCAAGGCTGGTTCAGCATACGCAAGTCTATAAATGTAATCCATCACATAAACAGAACCAAAGACAAAAACCACCTGATTATCTCAATAGATGCAGAGAAGGCCTTTGACAAAATTCAACAGCCCTTTATGCTAAAAATCCTCAATAAACTAGGTGTCGATGGTACATATAACAAAATAATAAAAGCTATTTATGACAAACCCATAGCCAAGATCATACTGAATGGGCAAAAACTGGAAGCATTCCCTTTGACTGGTACAAGACAAGGATACCCTCTCTCACCACTCCTATTCAATATAGTATTGGAAGTTCTAGCCAGAGCAATCAGGCAAGAAAAAGAAATAAAGGATATTCAGTCAGGAAAAGAGGAAGCCAAAGTGTTTCTATTTGCAGACAACATGATTGTACATTTAGAAGACTCCATTGTCTCAGCCCAGAGCCTCCTGAAACTGATAAGCAACTTCAGCAAATCTCAGGATACAAAATCAATGTGCAGAAATCACAAGCATTTCTATACAACAATAAGAGACCAACAGAGAGCCAAATCAAAAGTGGACTCCCATTCACAATTGCTACAAAGAGAATAAAATACCTAGGAATACAACTAACAAAGGATGTAAAGGACTTCTTCAAGGAGAACTACAAACCACTGCCAAAGGAAATAAGAGAGAACACAAACAGATGGAAAAATATTCCATGCTCATGGTGGGGAAGAATCAACATCGTGAAAATGGCCACACTGCCCAAAGTAATTTATAGATTCAATGCTATCCCCATTAAGCTACCAATGACCTTCTTCATGGAACTGGAAAAAAAACCTTCAAACTTTATATGGAACCAAAATAGAGCCCACATAACCAAAACAATCCTAAGCAAAAACAACAAAGGCATCATGCTACCTGACTTCAAACTATACTACAAGGCCACAGTAATCAAAACAGCATGGTACTGGTACCAAAGCAGAGACATAGACCAACGGAACAGAACAGAGGCCTCAGAAGCAACACCACACATCTACAATCATCTGATCTTTGACAAACCTGAGAAAAACAAGCAATGGGGAGAGGATTCCCTGTTTAATAAATAGTGTTGGGAAAACTGGCCTAACACCATAAAAACCCTGTAAGAAAACCTAGGCAAAACCATTCAGGACATAGGCATAGGCAAGGACTTCATGGCTAAAACACCAAAGACATTGGCAACAAAAGCCAAAATAGATAAATGGGATCTAATTAAACTCCAGAGCTTCTGTACAGCAAAAGAAACAATCATTACAGTGAACTGGCAACCAACAGAATGGGAAAAAATGTTTGCAATCTACCCATCTGACAAAAGGCTAATATCCAGAATCTACAAAGAACTAAAACAGGTTTATAAGAAAAAAACAAACCCATTCAAAAGTGGGCGAAGGATATGAACAGACACTTTACAAAAGAAGACATCAATGAGGCCAACAAACATGAAAAAATGCTCATCATCACTGGTCATTAGAGAAATGCAAATCAAAACCACATTGAGGTACCATCTCACACCAGTTAGAATGGTGATCATTAAAAATCTGGAGACCACAGATGCTGGAGAGGATGTGAACAAATAGGAACACTTTTACACTGTTGGTGGGAGTATAAATGAGTTCATACATTATGGAAGACAGTGTGGTGATTCCTCAAGGACCTAGAAATAAAAATTCCGTTTGACCTAGCAATCCAATTACTGGGTATATACCCAAAGAATTATAAATTGATCTATTATAAAGACACATGCACACGCATGTTCATTGCAGCACTGTTTACAATAGCAGAGACCTGGAACCAACCCAAATGCCCATCAGTGATAGACTGAATAAAGAAAATGTGGTACATATACACCATGGAATACTATGCAGCCAGAAAAAACAATGAGTTCGTGTCCTTTGTAGGGACATGGATGAATCTGGAAACCATCATTCTCAGCAAACTGACACAAGAACAGAAAACCAAACACTGCATGTTCTCAGTCATAGGCGGGTGATGACCAATTAGAACACATGGACACAGGGAGGGGAGCATCACACACTGAAGTCAGTTGCGGGGGGCTAGGGGAGGGACAGCGGGGGGTGGGGATGATGGGGAGGGATAACGAGGGGAGAAATACCAAATATGGGTTATGGGGGGATGAAGGCAGCAAGCCACCTTGCCATGTATGTACCTACACAACAATCCTGCATGATCTGCACGTGTACCCCAGAATCTAAAGTACAATAAAAAATATATGTATTTAAGTACCTTTATATACTTGTATAATATACAATGTTTTAATACACACATAGTATATAATTCAGAAAACCAAAATAACGCTATGTTCAGGTATCCACAAAAGGTCCATTAGAAGCATGAAAATACTGCAGAGTTTACAGAATTGATGTGCTCTATCAAAAGCTATATACCTGGCAGTGTAAAGAGTAGATTCTGATATGTAAAATGTCTTACTCTTGGGAGCACCAAGATTTCAGTTTTGACTCAGCACAGAATATTTTTACATAGATAGAATGCAACAGAGAATGCATTTTGGGATTAAATGCTAGTCTAGCCTCACTCTGCTAACCCTAGATCCTAGTTTTACTACTGCTTGTAAAAAAATAATTGATTTCCTGAGGAATTCGCATTATGCATTATTACTTTTTTCTGGCCTTATTGCTATTCATCAGAACTATCTCACAAACTTTTATGACTCTGATGCAAAATGTTGACGTGTTTAGTACTGGAAAACAGCAATAAAATATGGAATACATTATACTCACTGACCTGGGAATACAGAAAGCTATGGCAATCAAACCTTCTGAGTTCTCTATAAATAAAACATCTTTATCTTATTTGATGTCTCGGAATATTATATGTCTGGGAGATAATTTATTAGAATAATGCTTGAAGTTGGATGAGGAATTTTCTATTTTTAATTAGAAAAACAGAAACAATTTAGCAACTGCAGAAAAATACACATTTAAATGAAAATAGGAGAATTTCAAAAATCCTATTAGTGGCCAGGTGGGGTGGCTCAAACCTGTAATCTCAGCACTTTGGAAGGCCAAGGTGGGCAGATCACGAGGTCAAGAGTTCAAGACCAGCCTAGCCAACATAGTGAAACCCTATCTCTATTAAAAATACAAAAATTAGCTAGGCATTGTGGCCCAAGCCTGTAGTCCCAGTTACTCGGAAGGCTGAAGCAAGAGAATCGCTTCAACCAGGAGGCAGATTGTGGTGAGCCGAGATCGCAGCACTGCACTCCAGCCTGGGCAACAGAGTGAGCCTTTGTCTCAAAAAAAAAAGAAAAAAAGTCATTTAGTGACCATAATTTAAAGAAATAAGACAGAATTTCTTAAGGCCTCTAACAGTCACTCTCTCCAATAAACAGCGTGCTGTATGGTGCAGAGGCAGATTTATCAGGGAACTAATGAGGCGTTTGCCTTGGGCTCCTCACTTGTACGGGCACCTTCAAAACTTCCTTAACCGTGTTCATCTTCTTGCATTGATTTTCTTAAAAAGAGTTCAAAAATTATAAAAGTGAAGTCGTAAAGCCACCCTCAAATGTGGTTCTAGTCCTGTGCAAGCACAGGATAAGACCTTTGTTCAAGGAAATTTGTGTATGTTTTTGGTGGAAATAGTTCTTTTGAATGCATTAAAATAATGTTGGAGGTTTTAGTGAAATGAGAGTCTGAACCTCATTTTCAGCCTTTACATAGGAAAGGAGTCGATGAAGATAAGTTATGATGATACCTACCGTTTTACTCAAAAATCTAACTAATTATTGAGTTTAAAATCCAAATCAACAAACAGATGTGAAGCCGTTTTTTCAATGGGTGGATCTTAGAAAGAGAAAACATGTAGATGATCGATATTTAATAGTAAAAGGAAAAAAGAGAATGGTTACTTTTCCTATTCTTTAAGCCAATTTTAACTTAGTTTTGTAAAAGCATGTAATTGATTTAAATTATGCTTAAACATTTTTTTAAAACCATATTGAGTTTTTTTAAGACTAGAGATTAAAATCTAGCCTCCAAATGTATGCGGTTTACATCATGATGTTTTCAGGGAGACACCAGAAGGAACAGGTGTTTCTCAGGGTGACTAACTGTGGGTTCATGAGCCTTCACTCCAGCTGCCCCCATGCAAGTTTGCCTCAACCGCGTGGACACTCCAACATTCAGAATGGAATCAAATCTTGCTGGCCCTTTAGGCTTTGATATACAAGATGTTCTTCATTAAAGAGCATTTTTAAAAAGAAAGTTGGTGTTATGAAATGTCAAAAATATGCTTTCCATGTTTATTTGACATGTGTCCAAAAATCTAATTTAAACTCTAAGATTAGCTCATTTGCGGATTGGAAATAAGTCTCGCTAGACTTTCTGCTTGTGAGACAGCTTGAAGTGCAAAGATAGAAAGCTTTGGAGAGTATTTATTTCAGTTAAAGAAACTGTTCGCAAATGTACACACAAGTTCTGCATACCATTCCGCTGGAAAGTGTGTATCAGTTGGCAGGCATTCCTAAAAAGTGTTCTGTGAGAGGTACAGTTGATCTTTGAGGAGCAACTGGGGGTTGAGGGGTGCCAACCCCTCTTGCAACCGAAAGTCTGCAGATAGCTTAAATTTAGCTACAACTAGTCACTGTTGACGGGAAGCCTTATCAACAATATAAATGGCTAATGAGCACGTATTTTGTATGTCACATGTATTATATACTATGTTCTTATAATAAAGTAAACTAGAGAAAAGAAAATGTTATTAAGAAAATCATAAGGAAGAGAAAAGGTATTTTCTATTCATTAAATAGAAGTAGATCATCATAAAGGTCTTCACCCTCATCACCTTTATGTTGAGTAGGCTGAGGAGGAGGAATAAGAGGAGGGGTTGGTCTTGCTGTCTCAGGGGTGGCAGAGGTGGAAGAAAATCTACGTATAAGTGGACTTGTGTTCTAATGTATGTTGTTCAAGGGTTAACTGTATATAGAAAGGTGTATTTTTTAACTCAACACAGACCACCGGCCATTCTCCTTGTTTTTAGCCAGTTTTTGCTGAAATAAATGGAAGTATGAAATAATTATACTCTTTTATTTATTTATTTATTTTTAGACGGAGTCTCACTCTGTCGCCCAGGCTGCAGTGCAATGGCGCAGTCTCGATTCACTGTAGTCTCCGCCTCCCAGGTTCAAGTGATTCTCCTGCCTCAGCCTCCCAAGTAGCTGGGATTACAGGAACCTGCCACTACGCCCAGCTAATTTTTCTATTTTTAGTAGAGTCAGGGTTTTACCATGTTAATCAGGCTGGTCTCAAACTCCTGACCTCAGGTGATCTGCCCTCCTTGGCTTCCCAAAGTGCTAGGATTCTAGGTGTGAGCCACCACACCTGGCCAATAATTATACTCTTTCAAAATTGTGAGATCCATCTCTTTGAATAATGTGTTAGAAAATCAGTTTTATGGCAAATTGATTGAAGAACACTTCTTTAACTTTATAAGCTGCAGAGAGCTTAGAACAGTCCTGAAACAGACTTCTTATAAAGATAGCATTATTTCTCTGCATTTATTTTGGTCATGCTCTGACCTCTCTTGGACTGTGCTGTTTAACATGGCAGGCTTTAGCCACATATGGCTATTTAAATGTAAATATAATTAAAAAGTCAGTTCCTCAGTCATAGTAGCCACATTCCAAGCACTCAGTGGCCTTACGTGGCAAGTGGCTACTGTATTGAGCAGTGTACATATAGCCCATTTTCATCACTGCAGAAAGTTCTCTTGGACAGTTCTGGTCAGGAAAAAGACTTGGACGTCTGTAGTTGAGGGGAAAGCAAAAACAAAACTTTCCAGAAATAAAGCAATTTCTTGACTACAAAATGTAGAGCAGCATTTTCCAGAGTAGGGGTCATGCAATCCAGGTTCCATTGGATGTTGCTGGGAGTTGGGGTACAGAGAGATGGAGCAGAGATCTGCAATCCAATAGTCAGAGTAGACCAGATTAAACCAATTTCTTTCCTGTAGGACTTAAAGCTTTCAATATGCAAGCAGGCATTGCTTAAACAAACAGAACAGCACACTCAGCATTTTCTAAACTCTATAGAGCAAGAACTACCTTTTGTATGGTACAATTTGCAAGGCAGGTGTTTTATAAAGCAGCTTGGGATTCAGATGTCTTGCTTTATTTTTTTAATCCATAGCGCTGAGTTGCATACTGCTAGTCACAGTGAGCTATGAGATCCAAAAATCAGAACCATTAGGCCCACAATAGTTTGTTTTTGCAGAGAACTAGTGAAAGTATGTCTTTTTAAATTATATGGTATATTTGCCTCAAATGTATTTTTGAGACTACAATACATTTTTACAGCAAAATCATTTTCTTTCTAACACTGCCATTGACATATATTTTTATGGGTTTAAGATCAATTAGAGAAGATGGAATGAAATTTTATGATTGTGTGTGCTTAGTAACTCTCCTTCCAGTGGTCCCTATTAAAAGAATATGAGAGATTTTTAAATTTCATAAAATAGCCCAGGCACGGTGGCTCACACCCGTAATCCCGGCAGTTTGGGAGGCCGAGGTGGGAGGATCACCTGAGGTCAGGAGTTTGAGACCATCCTGACCAACGTGGAGAAACACCATCTCTACTAAAAGTGCAAAATTAGTCGGGTGTGGTGGTGCATGCCTGTAATCCCAGCTACTAAGGAGGCTGAGGCAAGTGAATCACTTGAACCCGGGAGGTGGAGGTTGCGGTGAGCTGAGATCGTGCCACTGCACTCCAGCCTGGGCAGCAAGAGCAAAACTCTGTCTTAAAAAAGAAAGTTTTATAGAATAACTTGTATAATGATAAATAAAATATTCTCATGGGGCAGATGTCACCAAATGTCAATCTCATAAAGCTTTAACTGCATCGGACTTTACAATAACAACAAAAAAATGACATGGAGCTTGTGTTTTTGTTTCCCATGTTTGAAGATGTGCTTCTGCACAACAGCGAGAGCAATCCTAAGGATGTAGCGCTTGGGTCCAGCCCAGCTGGGGCAGACTTGGGGGTCCCCACCAGGTGGGCAGCTTGCGTCTTCCCAACCCCCAACATTCTGAATGGTGATCTTCTTTCCAGCACTATTTTGCAATAGGTAAAAATATGGAAATGATCAACTTTTCCATAGTATTATAGCAGTCGAGTATGTTCTTGGCATAATTATACAGTGGAATCCAATACTCTGTTACAAAGAGTGAGGTAAGTCTATGTCCTGATACAGAACCACTTTTAGTACACAGAATGAAGTAAAGACAGCATGAAAAAGGGGGTCCATGTGCATGTATGTGTAAGATGTTTTCTGGAAAGAATTAAAGGCACCCCAAGAACAGTGGCTGCCTTTGTGTAGAGGAAGTGATGATGTGAGGGAAGAAGCTTTTCCTTTTCAGTTTATAACCTTCTAGAATGTTTGAGGTTTCTGAACATGTAGATGATGGTGACTTTTTTATAACATGAGGTACTGAGTTTATGAATTACTTTTTTTCCTTAAACTTAGTAATGATGTTAAAAAATAAAAGCAACGTGACCAGAATTTTGAGCAGAATTTTACACCTTTTTCAGCATAGTGTTTCTTCGAGGTTAGACTCGGTAGAAGGAAATATGCTTTTCACTGGCAGAGGCCAAGGGCACAGAAACCAGCTCCATGACACCTCGCTGCTGTTGCAGACAGAGCCAGGCCTGCAGGTGGTGGCCGGCTGCCATTCTTAAGCCTGCAGTGTGTGAGGGCAACTCACCTGTCATACCCATGTAGCTGAATGTCATTTTTTGATGAGAATGAAGTCCACTGGGAAATTTAATTTACCTTCACAGAATAGGTTCTCTGAAACGTGTCACCAAATGTATTGAGCAGCCAATGTGGATCAGCGATGTTTTAATTAAATCACACAAATTTTTAAATAGTTCTTGCATTATAGGAAAACATATCCCAATGCTACTTTGCACGTATCTGTATTCTAGCAGTCATCTTCCCACAAGGCATTTTAGTGTTGTGTTTGTTCAGTGGGTGCCCCTTGAGGGTAAGGGCAGAGATTGTCTAGCACATGCCCAAAACGTCACACGTTAGCCTCATGGCATGAAGAACAGCACACCCTCAATCTTCACTGGAAACAGGAACACCAAGGTCAGCGCTAAGTAACTGCTATTATCCCTGTTGTCCATGACATTTAGACAGTGTTCAAGGGAGCCCACACAGAATGAGCCCTGAGGACTAGAGTCACAGGCATCTTTCTTGTTTGTCCAGCATTTCACTGGGAAAGACCAAGCAGGCCAGTTATTCAATAGTCAGCGCTCTCTCTAAGGCCCTGGGAGGGAATAGGCTTTTCCTGGGTGAAGTCCAGCCAGTCCCATGGGCAGTGGTCTCCAGGGATCTGCAACAGATCTAGAAATCACATTTCCTAGGATGCCAAGAAATGCAGCCGTCTTTCCTCCTTCTCTGCTTGGCATTTCAGTGGGCCACAGGGTTCTACCAGTTGGGGTCCTCAAAGACTCACTTTGCTTCTTTAGCACCAAGAATGAATGAGACCTAAGAATAGAAGCTTGAGGTGTCCCCTGGGCAAATCTGACTTGGTGTGGCCTGACCTTCAGTGCCACCTCCCCTAAGATCTGGAGGTCTTTAGGAGGTACACCTGCAGAATTATCTAAGCCTAGCATACAGGCCTTTGTCCCCCTCGGTTGTTAAAAAATTGATGTTGTGGCGAGAGATAGAAGGAGATTTCTTAAAGTCCATTTTATTTAAGAATTTTTTTCAAGGAGAAGAAAAACATCAGGTAACTACAAGGCCATGGGTAAGGCCCAGGGCAAATGTATAAGCCTTGCCTGTCTGTTTGCCCATTCTTGAAATGGGTCAGAAGAACTGTAAAACTGAGGAGCAACCCAGTCAGAAGGAGATGAGTCTCACTGTTACACTCTAGGAGGTCATGTGTAAAGTGGGCTTATTGCTACACTTCCAAAAAGCAATGTTCTTCCTCCTTTCTGTAGAGGAAGGCAAGAATGCCAGTTTTTTATTTCAATCCAAGTTGCCTGTCACTCTTTCAGATAGAGTAATGTTGTTCCTGACATCACATTCTTCTTCACACGGCCATGTTGGTTATTGGCCAGAGTTCAGGGACAGTCTGGGAATTTGATGCCAAGTGATTTTTTCCCAATTCCTCTGAAGGCCTTAGTGCGAAACTGGCAGGGCTGTCTGCGGAGGAAGCCTGCGTTCACTCTTCCTGTGGCCACCCCTCCATGTAGACGAACCCAGTCCACTTGCAGAATGTGACGTATCCCTAAATAATTGTTACACATATTATCAAATGCAAGTTTTCGATTGTGTCCTTCCAAGAGCTTGGAGCATTGTTCTTTATGTATACAAGCCTGCATTTTGACATGGCCTGATTGTTTGGAGGAAATAGAAGAGGTAGTCCAGTCAACTTCTATGTTAGTCATTTGCAGGAGAAATAAGACGGAATTTTCTTTTCTGGATTTTTAAAGAATGGAGAGCTTGGAATGGATGTGTCCCAAAAGGGAAATTTCCCAGTGATTAATCAGCCTTGTTTAGACCATTCATTTAAATGGTTTTACATGTAAATAGGAGGTAGAAAAGCTATGTATTCAGAAGATAGCTGCTATTTGGAAAGAAAGAAATCTAAATCAAAGTAAGCTTCTCAAAAACTCTTTTATGTGAAGACATGGCTGGGCTTTGTATAAGCAGCATTGTATTGTAAAGTACAGAGCTGCTTAATCAGTAAGAAAAGTTGAAGTAGAAAGATAACATTAAAGAGATAAGATCTTTGTTAGACTAAATCTATTGACCCAGAACTTCCTGTAATGGGATGAATGGGAACTGCTTCACATTGTTAATGTAACAGAGGTTTTTGATCTCAAAATTGGTGTTTGGAGCCTATGTCACTGGGTCTATTTTTAGTTTCTTGCTTTAAAGAAACCAAAGATTGCTTTTGTAGGACCTCGGAAAAACACAAAACTTCCATTGTAAACATGATTTAGATAAAACACTTACTGGGTACGCTTTTAATATTCTGAGCATCACTTTAAACATCATTGATATATCATCGGAAATCTGCAGGGACACAAACTACCCCAGAATGTGAATAAAATAGCCAGCATGAAACCAACTCTACAGGCTATGTACCTTCCCTGCACAAACAGAACTGCTTGCTGACAGAGCATGACCCCCAGCACGTGGCGGCCAGCCAGCAGGGGCAAGCTTCTATGAGGTCATGGTTAGAATCTGTGTGTGCACAGCAGACAGACTGTAGTCTGAAATGTTCATTTCCCTCCTGACGTCCACCTCCCCCTTTGTCTTGCTAACAGAACACTGATTTTTTTTTTTCAAGTGTACACCGCTTTGGGAAGTGACCTCATTTTCAGGTCAGTAGTGAGTTCTGAGTACTCTCAACCAGTGTTGCTAATCCCTTGACCCTTACTAGTGACCATGTTTGGGACGATCCAGGCCCTTCTAGAGTTCACTGCGCTACTGAGTTCATCAGCTCTAAAGCCACTCCACGGTTGGACGGCCTGTTGTGGGATATGATAGATTTCCTTTCTATTTAAGCCAGTTGAATTGGGGTTTTCTGTTTCCCAACCAAAATCTCTTCATGGGCACACAGGCATTTCTTTCCCTTAATAATGACCAAAGGAATTCATTCACTATAGACTTTGGGCAGATATTGGAAAAAAAGAAGTATTTGATAAGAGCTTTTTAGTAGCAAACAAAATCACCTCCAGATTATATTCCATAATATTTTTGTGTTCTCTATAACTGTAATCAGCAGCTAAAAAAAAAATCTTTTTGTTCCTCTCTGGCTAGAAGAGAGAGTAGCAGGCTCCATCCATAATATAATGCAGTAATAGGCTCCGTGGAACTTTAGCTCCATGGCATGTGGCCAGTTCCTAAGACTGCAGTGACTTAGGTGGATGGAAGTTTATTCCTCTCTCTCATACAATGATGTCTGGAGCTGGGATGCCTAACTCCACCAGGCCTTTAGTTGCCCTCATCTGCAGGCGTAAGGTGGCTCAGCACCATGTCCACATTTCAACCAGAAACAAAGGGGAAAGACAAAAGGACATTCCCAATCTCCTTAAAGGTTAAATCTGGAAGTAGCACACAACATTGCACTCATATTCCAACAGAGAAAAGTCACTTGTGAGGCTACGTGGCCAGCCCCCAAAGCAGTTTGGAAATATCTTTCTTCTGGGTGCAATGTGCCCAGCTAGAAACTGTTTCTATGAAGAAAAGAGCAAATAGATGGTGAGCAGACAAACGTCAGTCTCTGCCTCTGTCTCCTTTTACCGCCACTCAGACGTCATCCCCTTGTTTCCAGTCTCAGAGTTTCATATTTCCATGCAGGAAAAGAAAGTCTTCTGGCAAGGTGCTGCTTTTTTATTTCTAACAGAATTGGGTATTTCCTTGGTGATGTTTCTTTTTTTAACAATACTTTTCACTTTATATTCCCAGGCATGAGAAATTAGACCTCCAGCTCTCAATAATCCCCATAAAATTGTATTCACCCCTTCTGTTAAAAGGTGTTGCCACAATAACCTTCTGAAGTTGTGCAAATAGAGTTTGCATTCAGTATTGCCATAAACTGAAAGCAGAGGTACAATTCTAGAAAATTCTCTAGTCGGATTGACGTTTACACCTGCTGATCATTTTGTTCTCATGTCACGTACAAATGCACTGCTAAACCATGTAGAACCACATGTACCACAGAAGAGAGCTTTTGGAGTTACAAATGGAATATGATATTTCACGTAGAACTTCCAGAATATCAGCTTCTGATTTACATGTCTACCAGAAGTCCTGGGAGTCGTAGCTTTTATTCTTCTGCTACAATCACTAGAAATCATGCTGTTTTTAGCAACTAAGCTATTCTCATAAGAAACGTTCACCAAGGGGAAAAATTCAGTATATTCTTTCTTATATTTAAGATAAATCAGTAATACTCATAGGGGAAAATTGTTTATTCTACATGCATTCATTGGTTACCCAATATGTATGTGGCTCTCTGCTAGATGCTACAGGCACACAGAGGTGATGACACAGCCACCGTGCTCGAAACACGTCATCTAATGGGAAGACAAGACACTTCTATGTGAAACAGCATGGCCACATGGCAACATGTAATTTTGCCGGGGGACATCCCACAGAAATTAGGGCCCTCACACCCAGTTCCTGCATCACCTTGAACACACCTCATAGTCACGCATGTCGCATTGCTCATGTGCCTACCACTTGCCCACCACATGGAGCTGCTGTGGGGAGCAGGGGCTGCCTTCTATTCGTTTTTGTATCCTCAGCAACGACCCCTGCATTCAGCACACTCATCCTTGTATCATGAATGATGCGGTGAGAAAGGAAAAGGTTTGGAATCGAGAAATGGGGAGCTCATGAAGGGCACTGAGGGGTGGAGAAATTTGGCCTGGCAGTGGTGACTGAAATACTTTAGGCAGAAGATTCTGCATCAGAGTGAAGGTACAGAAATCGGGGCAGCTGCAGAAAACACGGCCAGGGAGGAATAAGTGGGTGATGGGGAGGAGCCGTGGGCTCCTGGTGCCTGATCAAGAGCCAGAGAGTGAAAGGGAGACCAGCCCTGCGGGTGAAGGATTCGGGACTTCATCCTGCAGATCACGGAGCCCAGGCAAGGGGTTCCAGGGGAAGTGACAGGATCAGATCTTCTGGAAAAAGCAATCTAGTGTGAGGGTGAGGAGGACAGGTGGAAAGTGGGTTCACTGAAGTCACAGAGACCACTGTGATGGTGAGTGTCTTGTGTGAATGTACGGCCCTCCTACCTTATAAAACAGGAATCGCTATTTATCTTTTCTAGTGAAGCAGCTTCGTAGTCTGGGGTAAATCCTCAGGGTTCCTTGTCTCACACCAAGAGAATTAAGGACACAGATCCACGTGGGTGGGTTAAGGAGCGGAAACTTCAATAGGCAGAAGGAAGCAGAGAGGAGAGCAGCTCCTTGCAAGCGAGAGAGATGTCTGAAAAAAAGGGGGCAAGGTGGCAGACCACAGCAGATTGTGTAGGCAGCCTTGAGGAGGCAGCGTCTGATTTAACGTAGGTCTCACAGATTGGTTTGACCAGGTGTGATGTTTACATGGAACGCAGAGTAGGCTGGTCGCCCCACCCTAATCTTATTATGCAAATGGGCTTTCCACTTTGTGGGGCCATCATGTCTGCTCCTTACTGTACATGTGGCTGGCAAAAAGAGAAGATGGAGCCGCCACTTTGAGTCCCAGCTACTGTATTCCTGTGGGCACGACCGCCAGCATGTAGCCGTGCAAGCTTCAGCTTGCTTGTTTATGTCTGCAGCTCGATTTTACAGTCTTCTCTTTGTTGGAAAAGAAAATGATTTGGGGGCTGCTTTTTAGTAAAAGAAAAACTTTACTGAGGACTTTCATACCCTGTCTGCCTAAGAAATTTCTTTTCAACTCCTATATCACTAGTTTTTCAGAAATTGTTCTAAGAATGTTAGTTTTGTAATATCATATGTGTTTAAGACTTATATCTCAGGGGTGTGGAAGATTTAGATCATTCTTTTATTTTAGAGATTATTTAGAAATTGAATTCATAACCACTCTCTGTATAATGTTTAATAATTAATGTGGTACACTATAGAATGTTTATACTCACCCATCTTTATTATGCTGCATAATTTGCTGCCTTTTATTTTTTAATCTAAAAATATGAGTTTAATATTTGAAAGTCTTAAATAGCAAAGTTTCCTTACTGTTTTCTCATCATCCACTGTGGTATCCAACACACATATAATTGTGTAAGAGGATTTTGTATTGAAAAGTCCCGCAAGTGACAAGATTTGCAGATGGTATTTCTAAGAGGCTTTCTACCAGTATTTGAGAAGTGGTAGCAGGTGTAACGGGCAGACAGTGACAGCCACCCTTCTTGACTCAGAAATCGCAGCATCCACATGTGCACACCAGTGAATATGAAAAAGTAAAAGACATGAAAGCCTTTCTCACCCTGACATTCCAGCCATATTACCATGTGAGCGTCTCCCTCCTCTCATAACCCATGGGTTCTATTTAGCAAAGATTTTTTTTTCTGAACTAATTTATTTCAAAAATACAAACAAAAGCAAGTTAAAAAAAAAAACCACAAAGCTAATTTATAACAACCCTAGATATTGTCAATGTCTCTAAAGCATTTATCATTAGTACACTGAGAATCATGGCCCACTTGGAACAGATAGAGTGTGGAGTAAACTCCTGAGTAGGGAGCTGGGTTCAGACTCGGACACACACACACACACACACACACACACACACACTCTCTCTCTCTCTCTCTCTCTCTCTCTCTCTCTCTCTCTCTCTCTCTCTCTGTGTCTTTCAGACATAAACACCCATGTACACACACCTGATCCACAAACTAGATCCAGAAATATATGTCTTGCCATTCCAATGAAAAAGTTATTTTTTTACTTAAGTGAACCCTGGAATTTGTGAATTTTAACTCAGTTAGTTTTACACAAATCCCAAAGTCTCTAGGCCAAATTTTTCTGCAAGGAGAAGCATTTTGTACTTATAGATATACAGATAGATTGTGTGTGTGTGTGTGTGTGTGTGTGTGTGTGTGTGTATAGAGAGACAGAGAGAGAGAGAGAGAGGATGGATGGATAGATAGGTACATAGATTTCTAGTAGAGCTAATCATAGTTAAAAATTTAAATTGAAATTAGTTTTTTGTTTCAGGGAAAGGTATGAAGGTCAAGACTTGCAAAATTTTACCCAAAACCCCTTCTTTATTGAACACTTTCGGCATCTATCAAATTTCCTTGTGGTGCCTGTATCTCTGGTGTTCGTAAACACTTTTTCTACTTATCCCTAAAAGTAGGATCTATTGTAACAGTTCCAAAACATTTCTCAAAGCTATTGTTTTATAATCTTTTTCTTCTCATCCCTGAGCCCCTCATTTCCCAAGCCTGGATAATAGATGCAGGTAATCCACCGCACACCTAGTATTGAGGTTTACAATTCCCTGGATGATAAGACTGACATGATTTTTCCCACAGCATCCTGACTCTTTCCAAGGGACAGGTTCCCTGGAGCAGCAGGGACAGTGCTTCTAAATATCCCCTACACATTTGCAGTGTATATGTGTATGTCCACTCACACACACAAGCCCCCTAAAGAGAAAATCCTCTCCTTTAAACCTATTTTGGATTCTGCCCAGGCTTGTTTCTTTGGGGTGTTCTTATTGGGGCACCTACCTTGGGACACTTTTAACTCATTTAATTGATTTCTCCCAACACCGGTCATTAAAATGTGGAGTGCATTGGTCTCCTCAGCAGTGTTTCTGGGCGAGGGTGGGGGATGGCATTTGGACAATTATTTTTAAGGCTGGGCAAATGATGGAACTTAAGGAATTGCATTCAGGTAAAATATTATTATCAGATGTTGAGGAGTACTATGTTTTGTTTGAAGCAATAAAAGATCCTGTAGGTAGGTGAAAATATGAAACTGAAATTTGATGTGTTAGGATCTTGGTAAAAATTTGAGTTATCATTAGAAAGGAACTGTTGAAGCTTTTCAAGAATTGGTCTGTTCTCTGAAGTAGAGCAGCATGACAGCTTTTTCTCTTAAAAGAAACAAGCCTTGGCCGGTGGCTCACACCTGTAATCCCAGCACTTTGGAAGGCCGAGGCAGGCAGATCACCTGAGGTCAGGAGTTCGAGACCAGCCTGACCAACATAGTGAAACCTCATCTCTACTAAAAATGGAAAAAGTAGCCAGGTGTGGTGACACACGCCTGTAATCCCAGCTACTTGGGGGGCTGAAGCAGGAGAATTGCTTGAACCAGGGAGGTGGAGATTGCAGTGAGCAGAGATCATGCCATTGCACTCTAGCCTGGGCAACAAGAGTGAAACTCCGGTTCAAAAAAAAAGAAAAAACCACAGAAGCAAGCCTTATAGATCTTCTTAGACATGGAGTGAGGCTGCTCCAATTCCTATTGGTCTCCAGAGGGGTTAAGAAAATGGAAAGGGCAATTACTTCTAAATATATGATTTTCAAACCAGGGTACCTGATACAGAAGATGATATGCAATGTCACAGGAGAAAGAAGGTGCATTTCCCTAGACACTGGAGCATGTCTGGGTGGGGAATGATACTTTTATATTGAACCAAACACATGAGTCTTCAAAAAATGTCTAAATTTACAACCCTTCCTTTGGGCTATGACCTCCAGACAATCGGAAATAGAGTTTTCGTTCTCTTTCCTGTACCGTCCAGGAACATCTGTGCGGGAGAGTTTGAGAACTGTCCATTTCAGTGATGGCAGGAAGCCCACAGTCATGGTCCAGTGAGAAAAATTTGGCGGAAATATCAGAGTGGTGTGAAATGAATAAAAGGTTTTTTTAATGCTTCTTATGTAAAATGCTTTTGCTACCCTGCTGTTTTCATAACATGCTCAATAAGTTTCACTGTTTTACAAAGAAGATTAATGTTCCCGTATTATTTTATTTATACACCAAGGGAAAGGAACTGGTCCCACAAGGATTGACATTAATTTGTGTCAAATGATACTTTTCTTCATCATTGAAATGTATGCAATTAAACCTCTACTTCTCAAATGTGAGAAATATACGAAAGAATGTTGAAGGCATGCAGAAGTTTCCAACAAGAGATAAAAATCAGTTGTACCAATAATGTTTATAAATCTTTTTTGATTTCAAAAATATTTTTGTATCTTGTTTTGCAGAAGACAACTTATATGTAAGACAGCCTTTCCCAGCACAGCCTCACTTAAACTGAGCTGCCCTCATTCTGTGAGTAGGCTATACTTCATCCAAATATGGAGGTGTAGATGTTTTATTACTTGAAACTGAAACTGTGAGTTTAAAGAGAAACCGGCCATGTCCCCGTGCTGTGAGATCATAAGCAAGCCATTTAACCTTTCCCGTGCCCCTGTTTCCCGTGCCTCTGCAAAAGGAGGCCTCTTCCTTCTCCAGGACTTGGAGCTTTCTTGTGCGCTGGTATTGATTATTACCAGAGCAGATGGGCAAGCATGCGACTTGCCTCACTAAGCCTGTGAACTTGGTGCTTGCTGCGGCCCCAGGCGAGGCAGCTGGAGGGACACAACCATCAGCCACAGCCACGTGTCGCATCATCTCCATCCTTGTCTTCTCACCCTTTCTAAGGCATCTGCTTTCAGCAATCACTCATCAGATCAGATGTTGGAAGATGAGACTCTTGCCTTTCAAGACCCTAAATTTCATTGGAACAGGAAGACATGTGCTAGCCGGGGAGAGGGACCCAGGGTGGCATCTGTGGTTGTGGCTCATAAGTCTCATGGACACAAGACAGCTGTTTTAAGTAGCAGACTCCTAAATTAAGACATTCAAACAAGACTGTTCTTGCGAACATCCGCACAATAATTCAAACAAAACGAAGCGGGGCTCCTGCCTTCTAAGCTAGAACGATGAGGCAGGCAAACTTGTCTTCTTATGAGGACTCGGGGAAGGCCTTATTCACTTGGCTCCCTTTATCAGTTGTGGCTTAGTTTCCAAGAATTTTTATCCAGCCTCTTAGGATCTCATTGGACTTCCCCTAATCATTCAAGACAAATAGTCGCCTCCCCAGGAGATAATTATTCCATCTCCCGAGGCAGTGTTTAATTGCTTTTACTGATAAGAAGTTACTCAATGTCTAACCCCACCCCTTTTAGTGCAGAAATCTAAATCCCATGGATCTCTCAACAACGTTTTACCACATTCTTGAAAATGATCAGATGCTCAATGTACTAGTGTGCCCTGCAGTCAGTTGCATGTTATTTGAGGGGGCCCTGTTTGTATACAACCCAATATCCATGTGGACACTCTGTTGAAAAAGACCCTGCTGCTCTGCTATGCTTTCTAGGATCTTTTCTCAATGGGAGCTCTGTCGGTTCCTCTTATTTCCCATTATCACTGGGGTGCTAGTGGATACCACTGAGGGCTTCAAGACTGCTTGCCTCTCCAAAAGGATTAAGGCATCACCTTTCCTTCACGGAAGGGGTGCATGAGGGGCCACGTGGCGTTCCCACGGCTGGGCCCCCACTACAGCTCCAGATAACTCTGTTTCTTTAACACATCGGGAGATACTTGTAGCTAGGAGGTTTACTAGTACTCATTAATTAATAGAAAGAGAAAACCAGAAGCCACCAACCAGACTAAAATCCTGTCTCAATATGACATGGCTAAGTAAACTCACAAATGAAAAATCTTTCCCCTGAGGCTAACAATGACATTTTATGCATGTATTATATCTATGGAAATTCCTTTGTCTGACAAATATATGTTAAGCCTTTATATGCAAAGTATTTTGAGGGATAAAAAGATTTCTGAAACACTGTCTCAGATTAGGAGAATTTATTCAAGTTAATTCTAAGTCTCTGGGGACTAAGTGGGGGAAAAGAAATGTTTAAAAGCAGTGCTGTGTTAAAGGAGGCAGTAATGCCTGTGGCCTTTGGGTAAACTGAGCTGACCCAGAGAAATGGTGTCTCTGGAGGGCCATCAGTCTCCCCCAAGAGTTCTTCAGGCAGCTGATTCAGTAGCACTGTCAGAAAAGAGACTCCAGCCCTGTAGAGGCCAGTCTCATAAAGAAGACTGGGGAGCCAGAGAATTCTGATTAGCAATAGCTTGGCCTGACCAGGAATATTAGAGTGTCAAGGAAAGAGGAAACTCTTCATTCTATCAGTAAAAGGAGGCGCAAGGGAAGCAGATGCAATGCGTGTCCTCTGTGCCCCACCACCTTTTAGACTTCACAAGGTGCTACCGATGGGCAAATGTTCCTCACCCCACTGCTCAGGCAGAGAGGCCACAGCGCTTGGCCAACAGAAGGCATCTTGCTTTCTGAATTAGAAAGCACCCCTCCCTCATGTGGGCACAGCACCCAGCAGATTGTAAGGTCTGCGGTGATGAGTGCCTGGTTTCCCAGTCCCTCTGACGTTATAGGTGGAATTGTTTGTGCAAAGCAGAAATTACACAAATGTACACCAAAGAACTGACTCCAAGATTATACTTGGTGCTACTGGGGCTCAAGACACTTCACCCCAAAATATGATGGTAGGAGACCAGCCCAGGATGTCTTTGGCATATTTTGAGCCGGTTGTTCTGAGAAACTGCTGACACAGGAGTGGCTCTGAATAGCTGTTGTTTTGTAATAGAAATCTGTATTTATAAAGCAAAACAATTGTCATAGGAATCTCATGAACCAGACAAGATCTTATCACAGGAGATAAGATTGGAGGTGATACCTTACAGGGCATTACCTGTCCTAGGGGATGACAGATTGTTCTGAGAGATGTACTGAAACAACTTTTACTACTCATGAGGATTTCCATCTGAGTAACAAGACAGCCTTTGTTCATCATACATTTCCTCCCCTCACCTTTCCATAACCTGTCACCACCTCCCAGCCAGAGGCCACAAACCCCCATTCCTTTCTGTAGCTCAGGGGTCCTATATAAACTCTAATTACCTAGCACTTCTTTGAGCCTTATATTTTGAGGGACTCCCATGCATAGGCACATAATAAATATGTATGTATTTTATCCTTTGATCTATCAGTTTATTTAATAGACTACATATTGAATCTTCAGAGGATTAAAAAAAAGTCTTTTCTCTCCCCTACAGTGCTTAGCAAGTGTTTGCAAATGAATGGATGAGTAAATGTAAACTTATATCATAGGATTTGCTCCTCAAGTAGCAATTACTGCAGCATTGAGATTTTATTTACTTTATTTATATTAATTATAGGTATGTATTTTTTTAATATTTCTATTTATTTAAAGATATTAGCAGAGCTTCTGATGGTTGTAGCAGGTAAAGAAGAAAGGATTAACAAGACAGTACAACAAAAAAGAAGACAATAGGAAATTATCACTTAATATTTTAGTTTGTGTCCATTGTCGTAGCCTAGGTACTTTTCAAAGTAAGCAAGAAGCTGATCATTCAATGCTCAAGTACATACAAGAAGCAACTGGAATCTGTTGGACGTGTGTGTGTCTGAACGCATGAGTGTCTACTGGAAGCTGGAGCCAGCCATGCCAGGTTCACAAGAGCCAGCTATGCACATCTTTTTCCAGTTCCAGTTCAGCAACCTCATGTTGGCAGCTTGAAACTGACCATGATGAGAGGATTTATAGGACTGACTTTTTTTTAGAAAGGTTGGAAAAGAACCAGTTTACCAGCCCACTATTGCATATGAGTGATCACTTAATTATATTCCAGTGGTGATCTTTAGACGATACGTAATACTAAATTGATTGTATAGACAGATTTGGGTTACAGGCAGCTTAACCCTGTCTTTAAGTTAATCTTTTGTGGTATATTTGTTATATATTTGAGACATTGGTCTAATTAGATTTAAAATATTTGATACACATATTAATAACACTAAGATATTTAGTTGCTTATCAAACATTACTTTAAATAATTGTTTTTTGTTATATCTGTAGGCTGTTCTATAGCTGAGTAGTAGACAGAGCATTTTTAGCATTTATAATTAGAACACCTATTTCCAGATTAACATAGAAACGTTTCTGGTGCAATGCATTGAATAGAATAATTTTTAAAAATAGTATAGCCTTCAAAGATCCCAAGTATAGGGATACTAAGTGCAGGTAGGTCCTCTTGTCTCTGTTCATTTTTTAATATTTAGCCTCTGGGAACCTGCCTCTTATGGACTTCTCATAAACTAAACTTTTCCTCTCTTTGCTTTCTGATCATTTTCCCTTCTCTGTTTTTTTTTCCCTTCTCTGATCATTTTCCCTTCTCTGGAAAATCAATCATTTCCCAACTTCCCCGACCTATTGGCCCTTTCATTCCAGTATTTAGAGGGCAGAGCTGAAAGCAGGCTGTTGGAGCGCAGGGAGAAGAGATCAGAGCAGCCTACTCACTGGCAGGCCAGGCTCCAGGAAGAAAGTCCTCAGGACCTGGGAGAGGTGGACCCTCATCTCCAGGCCCAGGAACGGGACAGGTGACACTCCTAAACTTTCTGAGGCTTGCAAATCTACAGAACAAATTCTTGGTATAAGGCTTGTTCTCCTGTTTCATAAGGGCTGGCTTTATACTATATATCTTTATGGCCTCACCTGTCCATGTCACACAGAACCCCCCCCCCCCACACACACACACACACACTCCTCAGAAAATAAATGAGTGTCTACTCAAAAATCTTATTTTCACATTAAGAGATAAAATATTTACTTGGGTAGGGTGGAGTTAAGAACAAGCTACAACAAGCATATCTGATGTTTTGAAATGTGTAAAAAAATTTAAAAGTCTTAAAACCAGGCTGTAGAATGTTGCATTGTTTCCTGTGATCTCCTCCATCAGACGGATGCCAGGACAGCAGCCAGCCCCGCCCTCCTGACAGGTTCCATGCTGCTTACACACCTACCCATTGGGCAGGAAAGCAGATGAGTGTCTCCCTCCAAACTCTTGTGATTTTGTGCACTAATAATAGGTGAAGACATAATTTTGAAAACTCTGATCATCCAGACCCCTTTGGAGAAGTATCTCTTCATCTCCAGATTCACCATTCTTTGTTTAGTCTTTGATAAATATAATACCCTGTGCAAGCAGACGAGGTTACAGTTGTTTGAGGAAATTCAGCTCTGAAAAGCATAATCCCTCTGGAATTCAAAACCTTCCATTTAACCTAGTTTTGGTTTTAACTATTGTTGAGTCTAAAGATAGTTTTGAGCCTGGGCAGCATAGTGAGTTCCTATTTCTACAAAAAAAAAAAAAAAATTTTAAAGTATTAGCCAAGCATGGGGGCATGCACCTGTAGTTCTAGCTACATGGGAGACTGAGGCAGGAGGATCACTTGAGCCCAGGAATTCAAGACTACAGTGAGCTATGGTCATGACATTGAACTCCAGCCTGAGTGACAAGAGTGAGGCCGTGTCTTTGGAAAACTAAAAAATAAAATATGGTTTTGAAATATCTTCCTAGAGGTATACAAACCAATTTTTTTTCTATTGTGAGCATTTCATTCAGAACGCTTCAGCCCAATAACATATGGCGTCATTTTTCATAGGTGCTGGAAACACTGACTGGACAACCCTTGCTACTCAGGGAATCCACAGTCTAAGATAATTCCAACATACGTTTGGAAGTGCTGTCATAGATCTATGCACAGAAAACTGCTTTATTTTCTTCTTTTTTTCACAAATAGAAAATACTGGAAACAAGAGATTTTTATGTTAAAAATATTTAATCAAAAAAATGAGAACTATCTGGATAGGCACGCACGTTTTAAAAATCCATGGATTGAATTGTGGTCATTTTTTTCCTCTTATTTCTCAGGCAGTATGGGAAATGTTCTTCCTAATCTCGCTCTTGCTGAGAGGCTTTGCTCTGGTCACAGGCACTCTCCGTGTTTGATGAGTTTCTCAGATGGTATTTTGGAATTGGGTTTGCTTCTATCTGTGTTCAAACATTTTGCAAAAGAAGAAAGAAAACAAGAGCAGGAAGGAGAAGAGGAGGAACAGGGAAGGATAAAAGGAAAACATTTTCAGATAAATATTTACTCTCCATGAAATTGGTTTCTAAAACAATGTCACCTCATTGAGGAAACGAGACAGGGGAAAGATCTTTTTCACCATATAGTAAATGTTAGCATTAGAGACTTGGACAACATAATGATGGCCCTATGAACTGCCACACAGCTAGTTCCACGGTGAAATGTTCATGGTAATGACCAAATGAGTTATTTTGTGATTTTGTGCCTAATGCAAAATGACACCATGGGAAGCACTGCAATTTATATGAATCACCGTTGTCTGTGAGCAGACTCAAGTGTGAATCTACTGTGTCTCTTTTTCTGTCTCTGTCTAGAGAGACTCTTAACAGGAGATACATTTGTATTTCTGTTACATGTGAACATATTTTATTCTCAATTTATATATGAATTCCTCTCAATAAGATTGATAAGAAACTATACTGATATATCAGTGGATACTGCCAAAAAGTTTTATAAAAATTTAGTTCTCTCCCAATTTTGTAATTGGTACATGAAGCTGATTTGTTATAAAAATTCCCGTCAAAAAATTATCCTGGCATAAATCATCTTAGTATAATAGAGACACTAGATTCAGCCATGTCTTTATTCTGGAAAAATAAAATAGAAACTGATATTAAAGTATGTACCAATACGTAATGCATTCAGAGTTTTTTTTTTAAACAGCAAAAGTTTGTTTTTCTTGCATACAGGCTGGTGATGTGAGATGGAAATGTGAAGCTCTTCCATTTGTTTTTGTCTTGCATAGCATCAAAGATAGATAAGTAAATTTGAAAATGCAAACATGAAGTTACCTCTTACTTTGACCTTTCCTCACACCTAGGTATACAACACCAGTCGTCTAATGTTACCTATTTCTTTATTGATTAGGTGTCACTGGGCTTTTTGTTTGTATCTGTGTGATGGGATCGAGGTAGAAGTGAAGTACCCTAAGTGGGACCTCCATTCTCTACAGGAGTGCAAGCCACATGCATCAAAAGCCATGTTCACAGACAGGACAATGCTGCTGTCATCTTTGCATTACATTTTCTATTATCCTTGGTCTGACTGTTTACTAGAAACACTAGTGTTCTGTAGCCTCCAGACAGTAAGAATGTCTTCTGTCGTGTACTTCTCGAAGCTGTTGCGGTGCCCTGTAGGGCATTCTAGCTGTTGTCCTAAATTGAGATGACAGTGTTGCTCGTGTTAAATTGCCTTCTCGCTTGGCTTGGCATGCTGGGATCCATATCTATTAATGCAGGAGTGTCCAAATGTCCTGCCAGGAAAGCAATTTGTTCCTCAGTAGGGCGTCAGGGAAGCAGCTGGTCTAAGAAACCATCAGAGGTGATGTTGGGGGCAAGTTGTGTTTTTCTTGATTTAATGGAAAATTCTACTGATCCATCGCCTCACTCGTCCCCACCACTTGTCAGCAAGGCAGCACATATCCGTCTTCAGCCCTCTCATCTACCTCCCTCGCCTGCCATCGGTCTCTTGTGGGGAGTCAGCCCTTCATACAGCCCAAGCTTTGGAATAGACATTCTGACAACAACAAACACTTTATTAATGGATTTTTTAACGCCCCGGGGAGGCAGCACAATTTGGCAGCATTCAGTTACATATCACATTGAAAACCAACTCAGCTTTTTAAGAAACACCTCTCCCAGGAGAACATTATATACATACACACACACACCACATCAATACTCACCATCCACATCCCTCCTGCCACCCCACCCAACCGCAACAGAACTTCCTCTTGAATAAAACTCATAAAATTCCAGATTCTTAGTTTGTGTCTCTGTTCTGATGACTAATACTCAGCCAGAACGTCAAGAGCATGATTGCCCATCAAGTGCGTGTTCACTGGGCATCAAGTGCGTGTTCACATGCATGGGAGGCTTGTCTGGAAGAGGTATAATGAGCAAGAAATGCTCACCTCAGCTCTCACGGAAATGCTGTTTATGGCCCCAGTAATCAAACCAAGAGGCCAGATAATCAAAGATGAAAACAGACCTCCCAGGGGGGCCAAGGTGAACACCAGCCGGCCACTCCCTGGCCTTCAGAGCTTGCCACATCAGTAATGTGTGTAACAAAGTGTTGCTATCTTAACATCGTGGGAATATTCAGGATACTTTAAAATGTAGCAGTGA
Organism: Cebus imitator; assembly: GCF_001604975.1. NCBI lineage: Eukaryota > Metazoa > Chordata > Mammalia > Primates > Cebidae > Cebus > Cebus imitator. The sequence goes on from NW_016107321.1 coordinate 3,669,218, forward strand.
TGCTGATACCAAGTGCGCAGTTAGTGGGTATCTCTCATTTCTTTAAGGGCAGAGTTTATTCAGGGTCTTGCTCAAATATGAAAATGGCACGTCTAATAAGAAGAAAGCAAGCTTCCCCAGGGCAACCACTCTATCTTTAATGCACTCTTCTGTGCAGTGGAGTTTCTGCATAATTTCTATGGAACTTTAATACAATGGGATTTCTATCCTAATTTTATGCTTTGCTTTTGGTAATCTGTCAGACCTGCAGCAATGGATCAGTAACAAATTCTTTGAAATGAAAAATATGTTCTTCTGTAATGCAAAATGAATATGGGTAGGCCAGTGGGGATTACATTGCTCACATACAGCCATTGTTTATCACGCTCCTGTTCTTCATTTTGTGCAGAACTACCAGTCTCCTGCTTCATCAGCCCAACCTAAGACTCGCCCCCAGCTCTGACGCTGTCTAATAATTTCAATCTTTGTAGCTCTCTTACAGATTTGAGATCCTACTGAGGACAAACTAATTTAAGTTTCAGGATTAATAAGAAATTGCACATACGGCCTATAATCCCAGCACTTTGGGAGGCTGAGGCAGGCTGATTACACAGTCAGGAGTTCAAGACCAGCCTGGCCAACATGGTGAAACCCCGTCTCTACTAAAAATACAAAAATTAGCTGGGCATGGTGGCAGGTGCCTATAATCCCAGCTACTCAGGAGGTTGAGGCAGGAGAATTACTTGAACCTGAGAGGCGTGGGTTGCAATGAGCCGAGATTGAGCCATTGCACTCCAGCCTGGGCAAGACTCTGTCTCAAAAAAAAAAAATTACACATGTGGGAGAAGAGGACAGAAAACATGAATATATCAGTAATAATGCCCAGTGATCTTGTTATGTGGCTAATTAAGCCCCATAGCTTTGTGTCTGGGCCTTAATTTCAACAAACATTTATTGGTACTGACCCCATGTCAGATACTAGGTAAGCATGTGTGATACAAAGATGACTTTGAGGAGTTTCTTGTGACTTTATGTAAAATGTCTTCACTACATTTTGATTTGGTAGACCAGCTTTCTCATACGTCAAGCTTATTCATCAGCACTGGATTTCTCTTTTATCATAATCAAGGTATTTTAAAGATTCGGCTGTAGATGCATGAGCCCGCCTTCACATATGTTATTCAAGTCACCAGTTAAATAGGACCCAGCACTCAAAGTTTAGGGAATCTTTAGCCATAACCTTCTTTGTTGATATTTAACAATTAACTACTAACCTTTGGATGTGGCCAGATTTTTTTTTTCCTCCTCCTAGAATTTTTCAAAATAAAGAATTAATTATTTGCTGGGTACAGTGGCTCATGGCTATAATCCCAGCACTTTGGGAGGCCAAGGTGGGTGGATCACCTGAGGTCAAGAGTTTAAGACAAGCCTGGCCAACATGGCGAAACCCCATCTCTACTAAAAATACAAAAAAAAAAAAAAAATTGGCCAGGCATGGTGGCAGGCACCTGTAATCCCAGCTACTTGGGAAGCTAAGGCAGGAAAATTACTTGAACCCAGGAGGCGGAGGTTGCAGTAAGCTGAGATCATGCCATTACACTCCAGCCTGGATGACAGAGCAAGACTCTGTCTCAAAATAATAATAATAATAATTTTTTTTATATTAGAGCACATAGAGAAGCCAAGAAATTGATTGAAGAAAGCTCTGAAGAATTTCAGCCCATCATTTGTCATTGAAGACTCATAAGCATGGCCTCCATCAGCTGTGCACCTGCCTACAGCAAGAACATGCAAACCACAGCCAATTTCTACTGGTGAGGCTGTTACCTGGAAACACAAGTTTCCTTAAGCTGTTCCTTCTCCCCACCCTCAGTTACATGCACTTCTTCTGTTTTGACATTGCTGCCACTCTTCTTTAGAAGGAAATTAGATCAGCTTAGATGATTTTTCTCTTTCGCCTTCTAATTGTTACCGAACGCTACTTCTTTGAGGTGGTTTCAGAGTGAATGACAACGTGTTCTTCTTCTGGTCCTGGGTGTGGGCAGGAGAATAAGTGGAGGAATGCACTGAAGGTCACCACTCTATTTCTTCTAGAGTCTCTAAGGGACATTAAGAATCGGATCATCAATGAAGAGGATGGCTAAATGTAAAAACTTATCTTAGCCTGCACATAAGAGGAAAATATACCAAGAGGACTAACCTAAAGTAAAATTGTAAAAGAAACACATAAAAGATAAGTTCATATCGTTTTGCTTTTCATCTCCTCCCTTTCTTTGTGCCCTTGTGAGCTCTCCACCACACCTGCCTATTCCTCATCTCCAGCCCCCATGGGGGCTCCTTGGGCTCAGCCCATCCAGATCTGATCATGCTGAATCCACCCCAGTCTTTCACTGCATCCCTTCCCTCTGAGCTCTCCAAGCTTTGGAGGGAGATATGTTATTCCTCGGATACTTAGTAACCTTGCTAGGCCAGCAGAAGTCTGGAGGACAAGCTTAGTGTCAGTCCTTCAGAGTAGTTGGGGTCTGCATTTTAATGGAGACTCCTGTCTCATTGTTCAGAGCAGTCCTGCTGGTGTTTTCTGCTAGATGAGGAAGAGTGATGGCCCTCTCTGCAGGCCTGCTGGAGGTATTTAAGGGTGAACAGGATTCAGAGGGGAACCTTGAGCAGCACCATACACACGAACCCCCTCTCCCCTCCCTCCTTCCCCAGCTTGGAAAGGCAGACCCTCTCCCTACTTCGTACTGAACATTCCACTTTTTTCACTAGCAGTGCAGTCTCTCAGTTAGCCTATACCTCCAAAGCAAAGACTTGGCAAGAGGACTTATTGTCTCTGGGTGTTAAAAGTACATTGCACTATAAACATCTGTGCTCTCTGTCCGAAGTCTTAAAAGGAGTTTATCACTTACTTGCATCTGGACACAAGTGCAGTTTTCCCAGAGTTGCATGCTCAGGCATTTGTGTAGACAGAGGGAGATTCTCTTGTGCTCAGCCTTCTTCTCCCTGGCATTGGTGTGGAGGGCTGCTCTCTGAGCAAGAGCTTCTATTTGACTCAATTCAGCCAATGTTCACCAGGTGTCTCTTCTGTGCAAGGCATCTGCCAGGAGCTGCTACAGGTGGGTGGGATGCATAGCCAAGTATCAAGGTACACCGCCGGCCCTCTCCAGCAGGCAGGAGTATGCGTGGAAACTTGCAGTGGGCCCCTACACAGGGGCCACAGTTCACCTCACCAGGATGCTGGCTGCGTGGAGGCTGAGCTTGTGCTGCTGGAAGGAGGCCATGGTGTTAACAGTGCACCATCAATGCTTTTTGCCAGAAGGTAGGGGACCTGGTAAGGACAGATGTGAGTCTGGGTTCACCTCTCACCCAGAGCCCCAGGACTGCATAGCCGGGGGCAGCACCCAGTGCCACGGCAGCCTGCACTTGGCCTCGCTGTCCAGGTTGGAGGTTGGCTGCCAGCTGTTTCTGGCCCTTCTGCTGCTCTCCCTGCACAGGACGCTCGGTTGGCTCAGTAGCAGTGGGCAGCTTTGTGAAGTCTTCTCATCCTCTGGGAAGCAGGGCTGAGTTGTCCTGAGACAATTTCAGGGCCAGCAGATATGCGGGGTGGGGGCCAGTCCTCCTCTCATGCACCTATGTGGCCACCTCCCCAGCCCTAAGGTGCAGAGTCACTGTCCAGCTGCCAGTGAGGGAGGCAGTGAGTGCCCTCAGCCCCATTCCCAGGCCAGTGGCCTTCATCTAAAGTGTCTGGAGAGCTAGACTCACACATGGCCTTGTAGAAGCTAAATCTCCCTCCAGCTTGAAACCACCATGCTGCCAACTTCTGCCCGTCCCCCAGAAGAAATAATAGTCCTCTTGATTTCATTTATGCTTTACTTTTAATTTTGAAATAGTTATAGATACACAGGAAGTTATACACACAGTGCAGAAAGGTCCTAGGTACCCTTCGCCAGCTTTTTCCAAATGGCTGCCTCTTGCATAACTATAGTACAGTACCAAAACCAGGAAACTGACTTTGTTACAGTGTATGCGTATAGTTCTATTTGCCACAGGTAGGTTTGTGCACTTACCACCTCAACTCTTGATTTCATCTTTTATCTGTGTGGATCGGTCCTTACCAAAGCAGAACCCCAGGGAACCAAAAGATTCATTGGTTTTCATGTCAACATATGAGTAACCAAACTTGGTGATTCTAGGTTGATTTGCTGCTCCCAGATCCATAAAGATTGATCAACATGAATGAACCTAAAAAGATTCGTCAGTCACACGGAACCCTGACTCAGCCAAACAAACTCACGCTTGTCAATCATGAACTCATGATTGAAAAACTGTGTTCCCCAAATAAAAGAAGGCATCTACTCATATTGCTTCCATGTTGCTGATAGAATTACTTTTTCTGTTCTGGCTTTCCCAAGGCAATTACAAAACCTATTTACTTCATTATAAGTTGAAATCAACACTATTACTATGAACTCATAATACTACATTTTTTTCTAATCAGAAAAAAATTAATCATTAAACCTGTGGATTAAATACAATTTTAAGAATGATAAATATAATGAGTAACAACCGAAAGCATCAATTCGATAAATGTGTCCACTGAAATGGTGGATTATTTAAGAGTCATGTTCCTGCACTTTTCTTCTTCTTTTTTGGAGGGGGATGGACTCTTGCTCTGTTGCCCAGGCTGGAATACGATGTCATAATCTTGGCTCACTGCAACCTGCACCTCCTGGGTTCTAGCGATTCTCCTGCCTCGGCCCCCGGAGTAGCTGGGATTACAGGCGTGTGCCATCATGCCTGGCTAGTTTTTGTGTTTTTAGTAGAGATAGAGATTCACCATGTTGGCCAGTCTGGTCTTGAACCCCTGACCTCAGATTATCCACCCATCTCAGCTTCCCAAAGTCCTGGGATTACAGGCATGAGCCACCACACCCAGCCCATTTTTCTTCTTGAAGTAAATGGGATGATCACTAGGAATGATCTGGCTCTGTTTTAAGGTTATATAGAAAAAAGTACTGGAGTTGAACATTGTATTAGTGCTATAAGAAAGATTCTTAAGCTTGATGAATGAATGAAGCTTAATGGTTATTTTTAATAATTATAGGCACTACTTACAGGTCATTGAGATAAATCACGTAATGTTGGAACTTTGCAGTCTTAGAAGGAAAAAAAATTATCTCCTTTGCCAGAAATTATCAAGTATTTTTTTTCAGTGCATGTGTAAAAAGCCATTAACTTTTTTTTTCTTGTCCTTAAATATCTAGCTATACCAGGTGACTGTGCTTAAATGGAAGTGCTTTCCATTGACTAAAATCCCATCAGAAGAGCCTCGAGGCCCGTCGAGGTGAAAGCTAACCAACTGGAAAGTAGATGCCTCACATTGATAGTAGTTGATAAGTGTGTAGAAGTCAAGAAGCACTGGAAAGCATAGTGTACTCTTAATTTTATCTTCATTTATTCAGTGCTTAAATCAGTCCTAGAGAGAATTTGCTTTAGTTATCAGAGTAGCAGAATGATTTACTGTTTCAAATGAAACCCAAGTGAAATAATACAATTGACTCTCATTTTAAATGATTCTGCTGTAAATGTTGAGATCTAGCTTCTCATAGCCTAAGCATCCCACAACCAAATGCCTGAAAATTAAGATTCATCTCTGAAGGCAGTGTAGTCATGTAAGAATAAGCTTCACAAACTTACATTTACTGTGAGTACAATGTTACAAAAATGTGTTCACTTGGATAAAAACTCACAAGAAATCCAGGATCCAGAAGACTTATCAGATTAATAGGGTGATATTATTGGTCACTTTTGCTGTTTTCATTTGAAATTGTCTAATGCTGTTCTGTATTTTCGGATAATAAGAAGGAGGAAAACAGGTAGTTGGATGCTGATTTCTCTCATTGGTGCCACATATATTATAGATATTCAGTAGAGGCAGCTGAAGGAAGGCATAACAATAAAAACAGGACATGTCAGTAGCGCGAATATGCACTTTAATGGCATGATTTAGAGAAGAGCCTGGGTTGCAGGGGCACGGATGAAGCTGGAAACCATCATTCTCAGCAAACTAACACGGGAACAGAAAACCAAACACCACATGTTCTCACTCATAAGTGGGAGCTGAACAATGTGACCCCATGGACACAGGGAAGGGAACATCACACATCGGGGCCTGTCGGAGGGTTGGGGGTAGGGGACTGACAGCGTTAGGAGAACTACCTAATGTAGATGATGGGTTGATGGGTGCAGCAAACCACCATGGCACGTGTATACCTATGTAACAAACCTGCATGTTCTGCACATGTATCTCAGAACTTGAAGTATGATATTGATACATAAATAAATATCCATTTTCATCTAAAAAAAATAAAAGAGCCCAGGTGACACTGCACATGGGCTTCATGCTTTCTTAAGGAAATAAGACATGTATAGAATTGCTTTTATGCACCTTGTGATGAAGATATTTCCCCTGGCCCCATCTTTAGCCGATTGGGCCTCTCAACTCCAACCTCAGAGTTTAGTCCTCCCTGAGACGAGGGGACACCCTGGCCTCATGGGAGAGGAACCTTGAGGACCCCCGGAGCAGGGACCATGACAGCCACACTAAGGAGCTTGCCGCTCTGGACTTCCTAGCGTACTTGTCAAGGGGTGGGTCCCTGGCTCTTCCGCAGTTCTCCTGTAACCAGAGCCCTTCTGGTCTCCTGGTTCCCACAACAACAAAGTTTTCTTTCAGTCCCTAGTAGCAGGGTCCCCTTTCCCTGGACCTAGTCTCTTTAGAATGAGTCTCAGATACCAGCCTGTAGCATCAGGACAAACAGCCATCCCCCAAATCCAATTTCGTCCTCATCCATCACCTCCCTCCTAAGCCAGCGTGAGTCACAGATGCAGATCCTTAACCCTCTCTCACTTTTCGTCACCTTGTCCCTCGCATTCAGATCTGTTCAAGTTCATCCTCAAAAGAGCTGGCCTTGGTATTATTCTGTTTTCAAACCTTGCCTTCTTTCCCCTTAGTCCACGTAACCCCTGTTACTTCTGAAAATAAAACTTTACCTGAGCTGGGCACAGTGGCTCACACCTGTAAACCCAGCACTTTGGGAGGCTGAGGCGAGCAGATCACCTGAGGTCGGGAGTTCGAGACCAACCTGACCAGCATGGAGAAACCCTGTCTCTACTAAAAACACAAAATTAGCCAGGTGTGGTGGTGCATGCCTGTAATCCCAGCTACTCGGGAGGCTGAGGCAGGAGAATCGCTTGAACCTAGGAGGCAGAGATTGTGGTGAGCTGAGATCGCACCATTGAACTCCAGACTGGGCAACAAAAAGCAAAACTCAGTCTCAAAAAAAAAAAAAAAACCCAACTTTTCAGAGCCCCTGTCCCAGCCGTATATGGCCTGACCCTGTCCTGCAGCTCAGGCCTGGCTTGTTTCTCAGGGTCGTGACCATGTTCACCATCCAGCACCTGTGTGTGTAAGCCTGCCTAACAAGTCCTTGCCCAATTAAATAAATAAACATCTCCTATTTGCAGAAGCCTCAAGAAAGCAAGGCCTCTAGGGATTTTTTTTTCACTCCTTTTTCATTGATTCTCTCATTCATTTAGTCATTCGTTCTTTCAATCAATTGTTTATTTACAGTTCTGAGATACTAGTTCCACCAGGAAATATACTAGATAATAAGATTACAAAGAAATAGATTTCTGCTTTTGAGAAGATCATAGTTTCTGGGGTCCTTAAAATACGGCTGTTATGGGTGGGTTGCACCAGAATAAACCAAAGGTGGCCAAAGCAATCAGGGAAACTCCACAGACTCCCACGTGGATCCTAGCACGAGGCAGGGAGCAAAGATCGGCGCAGGAACTTGTAAGAGGAGCAAGCTCTGCAGCCTCTGAAGAAGCACAGGGAACCTCGGGGCTGGGCCTGGAGCCAGCCGGCTGACAGGACGGCTCCTGGCTGCTGGGGAAGTGGAACCTCGTTCTCTGAGTCATGACTATGGGGATTTGGATTGTTACACAACCACCAACTTGTCGTAGACTTTAATGACTCCCAAAACGCTGCCACATCAGTTGTCTTGATTAGTGGTCTCTACAGTCCTCTCAGAAAGCCATTTTATTTGTCACCATTTTATAGAGGAGGGAACAAAAGGTCAGGAAAGTTCAATAACTTCCCCGAGATGGCCCAGCTTTCGGTGATGGATCTGGGACATAAGCCCACCTCCCGTGCTCACTGTAAAGTGGTGCTTTCCCCACCTTCCCATGAGATATCTGGGGGGAATGTCATGCTTCAGTTAAAAACAACAGCAGCAGCAAGGCCCGTACAGCATGGTCAGGTAGAAAATCACCTCCTAGAAGAATTCCAACTTCGGGTTCCCTCATGTAGTGGCTCAGTTTGTTTACCTCCTTGCTTACATCTACCTCCAAAAATTTATCTTTAATTAATTTTTTTTTTAAAAAAAGCAGAAAGGGCTTTTTCAAAAAAAAAAAATATGTATCTTAAGCTCAAATGGGAATATCTAATCGCAGTCTGAGAATGCAGTAGCTTACGAGGCAGCCACATTTTTGTTTCTAGAAACCAGTCTGTCATTTCCATGAGTCCCCAAAAAGGAAACTCGTAAACATCTGCCTTCCTAGTGAGTGGAACTTGTCCTGGTCCTCACCAGAGAAATGGAAACCGTGGCAAGAGTGGCTCTGTGTGGGCCAGATGGGCATTCCTCTGAGAGGCCAGAGGAAGGCAGGTTCATGTATGACCCCAAAATTCTTATGCCTAGCAGTATTAATGAAACCACATCTAATTTATGGAAAATCATCATATCATCAAGGTTGATTTTTTTTGGAGACAGTCTTGCAGTGTCGCCAGGCTGGAGTGCAGTGGCGTGATCTCAGCTCACTGCAATCTCCGCCTCCTGGGTTCAAGTGATTCCCCTGCTTTATCCTCCCGAGTAGCTGGGATTACAGGCATGCGCCACCATGCCTAGCTAATTTTTTGTAATTTAGTAGAGACAAGATTTCACCCTTTTGACCAGGATGGTCTCAAGCTCTTGACCTCATGATCTGCCCGCCTAGCCTTCCACAGTGCTGGGATTACAGGCGTGAACCACTGCACCAGGCCCATGGATATTATTTTCAAAGCCTAGAGATATTCAAAGAGAACGGGAAAAAGCTGCACCACCTTAGTTTAATTGGAAGTAATTATACTAACTTCCAGCCCCCATAGCTGCGTGCACCAGGGAGGCCAGGAGGATGGCAGGTAAGAGTCAGGTGGACTTGTGTCTCCCTGTTTACAGAGTCACATGTCATTGTTTTCTCCTTGTGTAGAACAATCATCTCACAACATTAGAAGGTGGAAAGAGTTTCATCTTGGTTGTGTAGTTATTTTGGGCGCAGAGTTAATGACAAGCCTTGTATACCAATTCACCAGGAATTTCAGTCCAAGCCGCATGTGCTCATGTGATGACCTGAAAGGAAGCTTGCTCTGTTGACCGTGAGACGTGGGCAGTTGTTAGCACATCAAATATGTCATCCGTCCCAACTAGGTGTCCCTTCTGGAGGCTTGTTCAGTACTCCTCCAGCATGAATTTATTTACAATAGCAACACATTTCATGAGACTCATTTCTTTCATATTGTTTCCCTATCATTTATTATACTGTCTGTTATGCGTCAGAGCTTCCCTTTTTGGCCAAGTGTGTCTCCACCTCCGTTTGATTTTCATGGGGGTCATTTCCTGCGAGTTGTTTCAGACCATTTTTCTGGGCTTGGAATGTGCTGTTTTATCATATTTGCAGCATTCCGAGGCTTTAGCCAGAGCATTTTTTACTAATAAAAATAAAACCACTTCTATGACTGTTTCAGTAATATTGGCCTCTGCAGACTTCTTTCCATTTTCAGACTTTAGATTAGGTACACTCACATTCTTATTCCCATCAAGCTACTGTATAATTTGTCACCTTGGCTCTCAGCAGGAGAGTCTGCATGCAGCCACAAGGGTGTAGGTGTGCGTGCACGTGCGTGTCTGTGTTAGGGGAAAACATGGGCCTGAGCCTTGGCTGAACCCTCACAGCAATGCCAGCCTTCCCGCAGATCATAATGAATGGAACTGCAGGAGCTGTCTCCACTAAAGTGAGATATTCTTCTCCCAGACTCATGTTTTCTGCACCAGTTGGCAGATTTTTTTTTTTCCTAAGATCAACCCATCTACCACTTTCACTCTGCAGTAACCTGGCAACTTGCAGTCCAGATCGTTCTTTTTCATCTTGACCCCTGGCCTGGGAATGCTACAATTTAGTGATACTCCTTTAAAGGATTGTCTGGTCACTTGGGTAGGTCAGTGCTGTTATTTGCTCATGTCATGAGGGCTTGGTGTTCTTGAATAGATGGTGACAGTATGACCGTAATTCCTAATATGTCCAGTCAATTGTCACGGGCTAAAGCCCTTCACAGAAATAATGTGTCAGATGTGGCTGCAGAGTCCATGAAAGATGCTTTCTTATTTTGTTCATCCTTCATAATACTTATTTTCTTTATCCTTATTGCCAGTTCCCTGGGAGTCTAGAAATGAAGGGGTTTGTTTCCAGCTGACATCACAGCCTTAGTCCTCTTGGGGCTTATATTCTATTGGAAGGGAAAATTGATAAATACCAAGCATCATTTTGTGGCAAAAGTTTAAATCATCTGAACGATATATGTAGAAGCAGTCTAGGTTGTGTTTATTTTCCTTTGTTTTTTAAATGTATGTCGTATTTCCAATCTGACAAATTGAACGGCCCCTGCACTGCTGTGATTTCAGCTTCATAGGCCAGTCTCTTCGGGTGATTGTTCTGTCTGTTTTTAAAAATCTCCACAGAACATTTATTTTTCTTCCTAGTAAGCAATGTTGTTGTTTACTGCTATGTTAGAAAAATCTTATCCAATTTTAAGATAACCTGTCCTTTGTTATAGTTTGAGTCCATTACCCTAAGAGATTATCTCATTTTCTACAGCAAACAAAAGATCAGTGGCCTCTTTAAAAATGGCATTTCGCATATTGGCAAAAGGAAATCATGCCTGGGTTGGCTTCTTTGATATAACAAAAACGATTTCCCTTATCCACGCTCAATGCAGCCAACACCCTCTCCTACAAAAATGGCACAGGGGCAAGGACGGCCGTTTTCAGCCCACTTCTAATGGAGACCAATCTCTTGCCAGCATATTTCATTCAAATGATGGAGAATTATATCTTCTGTCATTTGTTTTTACTGATAGAACATTGAAAGTCTTGACTTGCTATTATTTTCTTTATATTTTGTAACGAAAACCTAACTTCTGCTGAAATAACATTGACTCTCTTGGGTCTCTTAATACCCAGACTGGTTGCTTCTGCAAACAGCTTTGCTGTGTAATTAGGGTAAAGCATTTTGGTTAAATTGCCTCTCTACACCCAGAACTCTGTCTTAGACCAACCTTTGTAAGAGAATTGAACCTGCTGGGTTTGAAAATTAGAATACTAAGCACAGGTAGAGCCATTTCTTCAATGGGCTTTACACTGGTCTCAGATTAACTTGAAACAACAACTTGATGTGGCAATCTCAGAGACAGTCATCCTTCATGATGCCTCACATCCTGTGATGGTCGAGTTAGTACAAAGCATAAAGAGCACTCATCTCCACAGGTTTGTGTCATTTTTAGTAGCCACTGCATCTGGGGTGTCATCACTAGAGAGTAAAGAGTTCAAGTTCCTACCCTTTAAAATCTCCCCTTAAAACACAATTTTATAAAAGTGTTTATGGGTAAAGAATACGCCTCTCAATGATGCATATGTCTTCAGAAATTTATTATAGAAATAATAAGGAAGGTAGAGGATTGGTATCCCGGCAAGAGCATGTATTTAGGAGCCCACAGGCAAAACTTTGCTTGCAAATGCACCTTTTTGAGCCCACACAGGGTTGAGCTACACAATGGAATAAAATATAGATTTGTAGCTTCTCTTTTTTTTTTTTTTTTTTTTGAAGGAAGCTCTTGGTACACTAGATGGGCATTCTCATATGAAGAAAAAAATCAGCTAAACATGAAAGGCCGACCCATCCTTTAAACAGCACAGGTGCTTCCAATCTGCCACCATTGCCACCTGACTGCCCCTACTCCCCAGGTTCTCTCTGGCTCTAAAACCCTTGAGTTTCTCACCTCGCTTTTTGAGGCTCTGCGATTCTTCGTAATCTCAGAATGGATCCCTTTCTCTCTGTGAGGATGAATAAACAGCTAATAATGGGACCAAGTGCTTTTCCCCCAGCACTGCTGAGAAGGTTCTGGAAGGTAGTGCTGCCCAGGAACAGGAGCTGAAAAAGTGTTGTGGTGTTCTTCTAATTAAAAAAAATTTTTTGGATACAAAAGCGTTTCTGTGATGTTGTCACAGCATTATAACACCCAAGAACTGTGGAGCTGTGTTCTGTTCTTAGCTCTGGTCAGTTCTGCATTGACATGGTGTTTGAGGGCAAAAAAAATAAAAATAATAATAAGTAGGATGTAGATACTTTGGAAATGATTCAACTGAGAGTGACAAAAATTATTAAAATAATTAAGGGATTGCAAAATTGATCTGTGAGGATCGGCTTATGGAATCGGATTTATGAAGTCTGAGGAAGAGACCTCAGGGTGGATTTATTCAGTGTACTGAGGGACACGACATGGAGGAAGCTGACCCATGTCTTCTTGCTGTGCTGAGGACAGAGCAAATGGAATTGATCTTACAATATAGCAGGGGAGAATTTGTTATCATGTGTAATGGAGCCATAAGGACTGTCCCTCAGGAAAAGCATTTCTGAGGTCAAAAAAAAAAAAAGAAAGAAAATACTCAGAACTATTCTCCTTGAGACAGGTTTTTAAAGGATAGGCAAGAGCCAACAAGGAGTTTTATATCTTGTTATGCCTAAAGGCAGGGGTTTGTGCCCGGTGACTTTTGAGGGCATTTTCCATTCCTTTGAGTCTGTAGAATTATAGAAGTTCTCAAATCTGATTTTAGTGAATTTGAAAGCAAGTACACATCAGCTCCTAACCATCAGAGACGAAAGTACAAGGACACACGTTTTTTTTGCTGTTGAATTAACACCTGGAATCTCAGATATTCATGCAATCATTCCTTTTGTAGTCTGTGATTGCAAACTAACAGTTATTAGTCCGCTGCAGCACTTTAAAAAAGGGTACGGCTTTTATGCCTCAAATGTGCAATACTTCTATTAGCAAAGCGTTTCCATGGATACGTTTGATCCAAAATTTCACTACCAAAACTAAGAATATAGAAAGGCATTCCCATGTGTCAGAAAAGGTAGGTCGTTTATTTCATCTACTATTATGTATTGAGCACCTATTGTAAACCTGGACCTGTATTTTGCACTGAGCATACAAAGGTGGAAAAGTAAGTCAAGGAGTTTACTTGGGTGGTTGGGGCGTGATTCAGGCTGGACGTGAAAACCTGTTATGAAAATATAGTTTACGGAATGTTTAAGGAGTTGCAGTGAGGGTAGGAAAATGTGAAATACCACCTAAAATGGGATTAAATAGACAGGAAACATCAATGGTGCATGATACCATCAGGAGCAGAGAGGAGTCAAGGTATAGAGGAGGCAGAGAAAGGAGGGTGGGAGAAGGGATGTGAAAGAAGAGAGCATCCCTTCCTGACACGGCCGTGTGCTGGGCCGAGAGGAACGCTTGGTGTGTACCCAGCAGCTCTCTGCAACTTCCCTGACCAGTGGAATGCTACTCGGCAAAAGAGATCGCAGATTGTAAGTGGCGGTTCCCCACCCCATAGCCACCTTTGAGGATTAAATCAGGCTATGGACAGGCAGACCAGTACATAATGTGGTTTAATAATCTACCCAAATAATTGTGTCAAAATTGAGGGCTGATGCCCCAAATTCACTTGATCATGATCCACAGAGATGGACAGTGTTACCAATGCCACACTGGAAAGATACCTTGACAAGACGTCACTCACACATAAGCAGATCATCTTCTTAGCGCCACAGAATCTTAGGTCGAAAAGGAACTTAAAGGCCAGTCATCTAACCTCTTTCCCATTACTGGAATAGGTTCCACGCACCCTCCTTCCTCGGCAGGTGTCCAACTTAAGTGGCGAAAGTTCAGATCTTTCAGGAAGATCATTTAGGAAGGACTGTGATTTTAAGAGAGGAATTTAAAAAAAAAAAAAAGTTCTCCCTTCTGTGAGGCTAAAAACTCCCTCCCTGAAACGTGTGCTCATGGCCTGAGACCCACTCCTGGGAGCTGCTTGGTGTGGCTGAGCAGACCTCCTCTCGAGGGCCCCTTCTCTGGAGGCTTGATGCCCCTCCTCAGCCGACTGTGAGGCTGCTCCCGGCTCCATGGCTGCCCTGCCCAGATGGTTACAGCTTATTAATGTCTGGTAGAAGGTGGCTCCCCAAACTGACTTCTCTGTACCGCAGACCACTGGCCCAGCCTACAACTGAGCAAGCTTTTTGGGGCAGCCATATCATATTTATCTAAAAGAATGAAATGTGTAATACATTAATATCGCTCTCTTACAGTTAGCATTATTGAGCACTGGCTGCATGCCTCTCGATAAGCCCTGTCGGGTCCCCCAGCACCCCCGACTCCTGGACCACACCCACCCACATCATCCTCCTTTCTGCACTTGTCTCACTAGCCTGGGACCCTGTTTGACTGGCCCAGAGCAGTCGTTCAATCAGCATTTGTTGATGAATTCATTAAATAGGCAACAAACTTTTCAGCCTCTATTGGATTTGCAGGTAATGTAAAGGAAAGTTACACAGTGTTCGATCTGTTCCTATTTATCCCTGCAACAACCCTACTTGTAACATGACTCCGTCAGAATCTGTCTGGGAAACACTGGGTTCTCCCCTTTATCCCGTCCCTGCACACTGGAGACCTCCGACCCGCTCCTGCTGGAAACCCTGCAAGGACACTCAAGGTTGGAAAAAGCCTGTGCCTGGCAGGGAGTGGTCCCCACACTGATCACCTGGGGCTCTTCCTCAGGGAGCCAGACTTTGCCCAGCTCTGAGGCACAGATAACGCTGTGTTCATGCCCTTAAGCCACCCTCATTAGATTTCTTATGGTTAGGTTCAGCCTGTCCTTCCAGCCTTGGAGACCTTCTGGGATCTTTCTTTAAGCCTCTAAATTATTGAATATCTTATAGTTTTTTGATCTCTAACTATAAAAAGTCACGTCTTCTGTCTCTACGCCTGTGTCATTGGTATAGATTTTTAAATATATGAATAGCTTTCCTCACGTAACAAGAGCAGAGCTAACACTATCATAATAAACTGGGAGTCAAGGCTGAAAATCCAGATCATGGATACAGCAAAGAATTAGGTTGATCTCAGAGGTTCTTCAATGCCTTCCTCCAGCCTAGGGTGTCTCAATGATGAAGGCTGAAGGGGACTCTGGCAGTGACATAATCATCATTATCAGAATAGAAGCCTATGGATTCCTGGGGGAAGCAGGCTTTTCTCACAGTGGATTCCAAAAGAATTCTCACATTTAACTTGGTGTTGCAGCCACCCTGTGGTGCAGTGAATGATGTTTACAACCTTTCTTAAAACAGCAACCTCAGACTGGACTGCTTCTGGTTGTGACCTTCATAAAAGCACAGAGGTTCTGGAAGCAGGGCCCTGGGGCAAAGCAGATGCCTTAGAACCCAGCTAGACTCGGCCACCCTGTAGCCCCCTGACTCCAGCCCCTCACCTCCATAAGCCTCTGTGAAGTGGGAGTAATTAATAAGTCTCTACCTCCTGGGGCCATTGCAGCCATTAAATGAGTTGAAACATGTAAAAGGCTTAGTGCAGTGGTGGCAAAGGTTATTTAGGATAAAAATGGTACTTACCCCATATATTTGTTGTGAGAATGACCTGAATAATCCACAGAAAGAACACAGTGACTAGCAAACCAAAGTTCATGAGTGTTGGCCATCGTATAAAAGACTTTTCTATAACTTATTCAGAAAAGAAGAAAATATTCGGAATGACAGCCATAAATTCATCCAGACCCTGTGGTGCAGCAGCAGCCACCCCCCCTCCCCCGCCGTTCTACTTGCTTATAGCCAACCTAGTACTGCAAGCAGCACCCCGGCCTTCCAGATCCCATCTCCCTCCTCTACAGGGGAGATCAGTTTGCATTGATAATACACAACTGCTGTTAGCCTTGGGCCAGAAGACACACCTTGAAAGTCACTGCAACAGTTCCTTCATCAACCATAAAATCATAAGATTGCCAATTTAGGAAGATGTTTCTATCAGACATGGTGCTTAACATTGGATATGTGTCATCTAACTCAATCCTCACCACCAATGTGTGAAGTTAAGCACTGTTCTCCTCCTAAAATTAAAATGAAGAAAGTGAAGGTTAAAGCAATTAAGCGACATCCCAAGAGTCCGGCTTTTCATCCAGCGCCTTCTACTCCAGAGCACGTACTCATAACCATTCCACACCTGTCCACCTGCGCATTCACCGTAGGGCATGGATCAGAGCCACCTCGTGGCCCCACCAATCGACACTGCTCCACCAGAATTGGTCCTAGCCAATAACACTGTGTTCTAACTATTGTCTTTCCATAAATGCACTGGTACTCAAAAGGGTGCTACTCCCAAATCTCCCATTTCTCTCTTTCCTGCTTGTCACTGGCCTCTTCCTTCAGGGTACTCTTGCTATTCTCATCCCTACCAATCAATGCACATTAATGACAGCTCACAGTATCCATTTTTTTTTAATGTGGGAAGAGATTCTAGAGTCAGGGGATGTGGCTTAGGAAGAGGAGGGGTGGGAAGGCAAGTAGCTGGGGGCACTGGGAAACTTTGCTAATTTCCCAGGGTTGGTTAGAAGGGGTTCTTTGCCATCAATTATGCTTACTCCTAGAAGCTCTCCTCTTGATGTCACTGGTTTTCTCCACAACCGAATGTGTGCATGAGCTTAGAGAAAATACTGTTCTTGACTTGGTTGACAATTTCTTAAACTCTTTATGTCTCAGCATCCTCAGCTAGAACGTGGCGATAGGAGTAGTGTTTCTCCCAAAGACTGCAGATTTAATCAATTGCCTAATGATAAATACGCGCAGTGCATGGCACAAAACGGACATTTTAGCAGCAGTGACGATCAGGGTAACTCATTTCAGAGTTGCTTCACGTGATCCATGAAAAGCAGTTTTTAACACAACTCATAAGAAAGCTTGTATGCCCAAGTGGTTCAGTGATCAAGGTATTCCTTCTCACATGGCTGATAACTAAGACATGCAGACTTTCTCTCTCATGTCGCTGACAGCGTTTTCCCAGGACAGCCGCATCTTAGAAGCATGGTGTTATATCTTTATATCATGGTGTTATATCCTAAGCCTCAGGACATGGCTGTGGCTGAGGCCAGGCTACCTGAAGGAAACCCCTGTGTGCCCGAACCCTGTCCCTCTGGTTCATAGACCCACACAACCCATGGCCCAAGAAGCCACTGGGCCTTGTACAAATTTAGAATGTGAGATGCTGTAACAAGTGATCAGTTTCTCCAGCATATGAGAGGCATGGAGTACGAAGCAGGAGGGAGACAGTTGCAGATGACAGATAAGTCAAATGACCACTGGAACATCTGGGCTGGGTTTGAAGCCTGAGTTCTGATTCCTGGAAACAGACCAACCATTAAAAAAAAGGAGCATTCAGCATTCTGGGAGAAAATATTGCAAAAGACCTATCTGATAAGGGGACCATTACCAAAATATATGAAGAACTCTTAAAAATTGACAGTAAGAAAACTAACGACCAGATTAAAAATGTGCAAAAGATCTGAACAGAAACCTCACCAAAAAAAGATATACAGGTGGCAAAGAAGCACGTGAAAACATGGTCAGCATCGTATGTCATTTGGCATTTGCACATTAAAACAATGAGATACCTCTACGCACCTACTAAAACAGCCAAAGCCCAAAACAGGGAAACCACCAGATGCTGGGGAGGATGTGGAGCTCCAGGAACTCTCATTCATTGCTGGTGGGAACACAAAATGGTACAGTCTCTTTGGAAGACAGTGTGGCAGTTTCTTAGAAAATAAACACATAGCTAGGCACAGCGGCTCATGCCTGTAATCCCACTGCTCTGGGAGGCTGAGGCAGGTGGTTCACGAGGTCAGGAGTTCGAGACCAGCCTGGGCAATATGGTGAAAACCTGTTTCTACTAAAAATAGCCAGGTGTGGTGGCATGTGCCTGTAATCCTAGCTACTCAGGAGGCTGAGGCAGAAGAATCACTTGAACCCGGGAGGCAGAGGTTGCAGTGAGCCAAGATTGTGCCATTGCACTGCAGCCTGGGCAACGAGCAAGA
>NW_016107321.1:3687579-3696645 GCF_001604975.1 Cebus imitator
TACCAAACATGCTCCTTGGTATTTACCTGCATTAGTTGAAAACTTTATGTCTACACCTAAACCTTCACACAGATATCAACAACACTTTATTCATAATTGACAAATCTTGAAAGCAACCAAGGTGTCCTTCAGCTGAATGAATGGATAAAGTGGCACTTCCAGACAAGGGGATATTACTCCGTGCTAAAAAGAAATGCACTGTCAAACCATGGGAAGACATGGAGGAACCTTAAGTGCATATTACCAAGTGAAAGATGCCAATCTGAAAAGACTGCATACCGCGTGGTTCCTGCTATATGATATTCTGGAAAAGGCAAAACTATGGACACAGCAAAAAGATCCACGGTGGCCAGGGGTTTGGGGAGGGAAGGATGAGTATGTGGAGCACTGGGAGTTTTTAGGACAATTAAACTCTTTTGTATAACACTGCAGTGGTGGATAAATGTTATGATATGTTTATCCAAACCCACAGAAAGTACAGCACCAAGAGTGAGCCTCATGTAAACTGAGGACTTTGGATGATGTGTCAATGTACATTTTGCATTTCTAACAAATGTACCACTCCTGTTGGGAACATCGATATTAGGGGAGGCTGTACATGTGTGGGGGCAGAGGGTGGAGGGGAGCTCTCTAAACTCTGCTCAATTTTGTTGTGAAATAAAACTGTCTTTAAAAATAAGCTCTATTTATTCCCAATAAAACTTTATTTACAAAAAAAAATAAGCTCTATTTAAAACAGTCAAAAAATCGAAAAGCTGGTTTTGACGCAGTTGAGTTTAGGTGATAGTAAGGATGCTGACTTTTTGTTAACATTTCATTTGCACCTTAAAGACAAGTGAGATTTCATAAGGAAGCATGGCGGAAGAACTTTTGACAGACACTGCACGAACAAAAGTGGGGAAGGAGGAGAGTGAGGGCAGCTTTCAGAAGACAACTCAGTGTTCAGTTCATCTGTCAACTTGGGAACAGTTGTGGTTTCAAATAATTCATTGTATTATTCCTGGACACCATTTCAGAAATCATAGCATTTTGGCATCCAAATTCTACCTTCTCTCAAACCTAGAAGAGAGTAAAAATTCTTCACCCATTCATAGAACTTGGTTCTGAATATATGATGACCTCAGCCATACAGCAGTAATTCTCAAGGTTAATTGTGCCTAAGAATTGTCAAGGGAAAGGAACACTTACGAAACATGCAGAAACCGCACCACCTCTAACCCAGTAGGTCTGAAGTGAAGCCTGCAATCTACATTTTTCACGAGCATCTCAGCTAGCTTGGATCCAGGTGGCCCAGGGACCACATTTCCTGAAGTCAAACCATAGAGGTAGTTGTAAGAGGTGAGAAGAAATGTCCCACATTCCAAAGCCAGTCAGAAGCCACAGGTGACATGAATCAGGGAAGTGAGGGGTGGAAACACTGACCCTAGCTTTCACTTTAATACTTAGGAGAATCATGCACTCCACAAAGAAATACGCTCTCTTACTTTTAGAAAAACGCAATCCTTTCCTACTTTTTTTTTTTTTTTTGAGACGGATTTTCACTCTTGTTACCCAGGCTGGAGTGCAATGGCGTGATCTCGGCTCACCGCAACCTCCGCCTCCTGGGTTCAGGCAATTCTCCTGCCTCAGCCTCCTGAGTAGCTGGGATTATAGGCACGCGCCACCATGCCCAGCTGATTTTTTGTATTTTTAGTAGAGACGGGGTTTCACCATGTTGGCCAGGATGGTCTCGATCTCTTGACCTCGTGATCCACCCGCCTCGGCCTCCCAAAGTGCTGGGATTACAGGCGTGAGCCACTGCGCCCGGCCCCCTTTCCTACTTTTGATAGAGACACGGAACAGAAATATTTCTCTAAATGTAACAGACAGTTAAGTATAATGACAAATAGCAACAGAAGGGAAGCAGTGGAGGCCCAGGGTTTCCTCGCCCTTCCCCTTAGCAAAGGAAGTTTAGAATGCATCTTTTACATGTAATCTCCCAATCTGTAAATGTTGTCTTAGATTCTTTTCAGACACTCTGTGAGCAACATAAAATGTGTGTGTGTGTCCAGACCCTGCTCACAGGCCACTAGTTGTGACTTTTGAACGAAACCCTAGCTGGGAAGGTTTGTTTGGACTAGATCATAGGGTTTCACCCTGAGTTCTGAAAAACTGGGAGAGAGTGCAAGGGGGCATCAGGGGCTTCTGTAGAAGGTGAAGAAGAATCTCAGTTCTTCGCTACCGCCATACACACACACACTCACCCCATCTCACTCCCAACAAGACCATCTCTGCTTTTATAAATTACGTACAGGTGTTCCATGGCAGATTTTACTTGAAAAGTAGAATTTAGCCACTAGGATGGATGTCAAAAGAATGTCCCAGATGTGTTAGTCAGTACAGACTAAAGTCTGTTGCAGCAACAAACAACTTCAGCATTTCAGTGGTTTGAAAGCACAACGGTTTGTTTCCCATACGTGCGGCCTGTCCAGTAAGGTTGGCAGGGGCATTACGCCACCTTGTTCTCCATCAGGGTCAGCAGGTGGAGCCCATCCTTCAGGAGGCAGGATCGCGGGAGGGATGGAGAGTTCGTGCCAGCAGTTAAAGACTTTGGCCTCAAGTCTCACATGTTGTTGCCATTCACATTTCATTGGCCAAACAAGGCATTGGACGACATCTAACTGGGTTGGGACAGGGCGCCCTTCCCACAAGCCCTCGGGGAAGAGGGCTGAGCAGTGTGAATGTCCCGAGCGTGGAGCTGTGTGGTATTGGGAGGAGGCTTGAATTCCAAACCAGAGAGTGAGCTTTCATTAACTCTGGAATAGGAATTATAATGGGCTCTTTGAGGAAGGGAGTAACATAACAAATATAACAAATACAAATACTAATTATAAAAGGTTAAATATTCCATTTATTAATTAATAACATGATATTGATTTGCAGCCTGAATAAAAATCCCCTCAGTGAGCAGAGGTTTCTATCAGTGAAGTTATGAATAGATTAGGTTAGAAATGGATTAACAATAACTTATCTTTTTTCCCACATGTGGATTTAGCCAATCCAATAAGAGCTTTATAAATAACTAATGAAAAAAGGCAGTCTCAGTGCTCATGAGCCCCTCCCACTGTGGAAAATTAGACCCATCTGTTGAAGAACAAATATCCCCTCATGGAAGTCAAGGTTTTCTCTCTCCTGTCATTTGATCAGATTTAGAGCATAATTACCATCATGCAATTCGAACTAAATATATTAAAGTATTTCTTTTAAGCGAAAATAATTGGAAAGCATCAGGAACAAGCCTTTCTATTTGAGACGCCTTGGGAGGAGAATCGGCCTTGACAAAGGCTGGAGCAGCTACAGCTACTGATCCCTGCTGCCGGCTCCCCTCCCACCTTGGCAGCAGAACCAGGCAGAACCCTGCTCTCCTCTCGTTTGCACTTGATGTGAATCCTGTCAAGTAGAAAGGGGTAATTGAGCTAGAGTTAGCTTTCTGAATTGAAAGGGAAAGGAGTGAGAACAGCAGCGCTGAAAATACTTTGTTGTACGAAGTTGGCAGTCTGTGTGTGTGTGTGTGTGTGTGTGTGTGTGTGTGTGTGTGTATGTGTTCAAATACTTTGTGGTGCAAAGTATTCAGTCTGTAAGTAGGATATGGGTGTGTGTGTGTGTGTGTATGTTTAAATACTTTGTGGTGCAAAATAGTCTAAGTAGGCTGTGGGGTGTGTGTGTGTGTGTGAGAGAGAGAGAGAGAGAGAGAGATGAAACCTCCGTGCACACACGCAGACTTGAGCACTGTAGCCTTGACTCTTTTCAATGGGAATAGAGAGTTTTAAAAAGGAGGAGTATCTGTGTCTTATCTCTCCTAATTTATTCCCAGTTCAAGACAAAGGAACAAGAACTTTTTTTTCTTTAGAGGATAACCTTTGCCAGAGGGTATGTTTTGAAGGAGGAATGTCTGTGAGAGCTGAACGATGATGTCTCTCCTGCCTCCTGTAGGGGGACAGCCTGTCCTCCACCCGCCCTTCCCTGGGAAGTTGTCCTAAGGAGGTACACATCCCTTCCACTCCTTGGCAGAGCTTCCCGTATTTCTTTACCTGACTTAAAGATCCGCGTTGGAAGCGAGGAAGAACTGACAAGTGCCCTTCCTACAGGCCACTAGCCAACAGTGCCGCCTGGCCCCTGCCTGGGGGCTGACCCCTGGGAACAGGCTGTGGAGTCATAGCCAGGAGGAAAGGGCATGCCAGCAGGTTTGTGAGGGGTGCCTCCCTTGATATATTTCTTCCTAGGGTGGCCGTCATAAAGTACTACAAGCCAGGTGGTGTAGAATAATGTGTTGTCTCGAGGTTCTGGAGGCCAGCAGTCTGAAATCAAGGTGCCTCCAAGGCCATGCTTCCTCTGAAACCTGTGGGGAAGAATCCTTCCTTGCATCGTCTGGCTCCTGTGGTTTGCCAGCAATCCTTGGCTTGCGGCTGCGTCACTGTAGTCTCTGCTCCCATCACCGCATGGCTGCCTTCTCGCTGTGTGTCTCCCTCCTCTTTTACTGAGGATGCCAGTCATGTTTCAGTTAGAGCCAACCTGCTTCAGAATGACCTTATGATATAGTTTGTCTGTGTCCCCACCCAACTGAATTGTAATGATCCCCATGTGTCAAGGGCAGGGCCAGGCAGAGATCATTGAATATGGGGGCAGTTTCCCCTATGCTGTCCTCGCAGTAATGAATAAGCCTCATGAGATCTGATGGTTTTTATAAATGAGAGTTCCCCTTCACAAGCTCTTATCTGCTGCCATGTAAGACGTTTGCCTTCTGCCATAATTGTGAGGCCTCCCCTGCCATGTGGAATTGTGAGTCAATTAAACCTCTTTCCTTTATAAATTACCCTAAGTATATCTTCCTTAGCAGCGTGAGAACAGACTAAGACACCTTACCCTGACTAATTACATTCACAATGATGCTATTGCCAAAGAAGATCTCAATCTGAGGCACTGGGTGTTAGGACTTGAACATATCTGTGTAAGGGATACAACTCAACCCACGACACTCAGGCTGCCCCGTCCTCCCAGCCAGCCTTCCCTGTGTGCACTGCCATTCTCATGCCCTCAACAGGATCCAGGAAAATCTACAGATATTCTGTATTCCCATCAAACCTGGAAGGGCAAGAGCATGTCAGTTACAGGTTAAGCCTCTTAATTACATGTATTATTTCAACAAATATTTGGTACTTCTATGTGCTAAGCACTGTGCCAAATGCCCGGAAGATGGTCATGACCTGTCCCCATGACGTGGAGGTCTAGAACAAACGCCAATGTTAAATAACGCTGTGCACAGATGCTGAGAAAGGGGAGCCTCAGGATGCCGTGGCAGTGTGGAGGGAGGGCTATAACCGAGTCTCCAGAGCATTAGAAAGGCCTCCCTGCTGAAATAAAGCTTCCCTGAGACCTAAAGAAAGAGTTGGGTCCAACCCCACCAAGAGAGCACAGAATCAGGTTCTGGAAATGATGAAAGTAAATGAAGGTGGCTGTGCTCATCCGAGATGAACATCAGTCATCTGAACCAAGCAGGAACCTCTTTCTCTCTCTCAGGACACAGTTCCCATGGCCGGCTCTATGGTGAGGAAACTGTGGTCTGTGTCACTGCTGTCCCTTGAGCGTGCCCACGTGGTGGAAGGTGGCTACCACCACACCTGCCTTCCAGCTTGCACAAAGAGAGGAGAGGTGGACACGTGCCTTCTTTAAGGACATAACCCGGAAATTGCATACTTCACTTTCGTTTACATCTCGGTCACTAGATCCAGTCACATGGTACGCTGAGAATAATCAACTAGCTTCAAATTTTACTTATTGCAAGATGACCTATCTGAAACGCCTTCCTGGACAATTATAAAAGGACTTGAGCTGAAGAAGGGGAGGATCATAGCCTATTCATATTTCCGTCTCCCACAAAATGTCTGGCACACGTGTAATAATTAACATAGACAACCTTTACTGAACGTTCTCTCGTTTAAAGAAGTATTTTAAGCAGGAGAGGCTGGGAAATGCAGTGTGTAGCCTGGCAGACACATGCCCAGTGAAGGCTGTTAACACTGTGGAAGGGAAGAGAAGAATACACATCAGGACAACTACAAGCCACAGCATGCTGTCATCAGACACATGACACACCCGCAACTAAGGATTCCTTCCCCTGGGACTGCCGGGCAATGCAGTAGCCACTAGCTGGCATCCTTGGAGCACTCCAAACGTGGCTAGTCCAAAGGGAGGTGCGTTGCAAGTGCAAAATACAAACCAGATTTCAAAGGCTTAATACCAAAAAGGAATATAAAATACCTCACTAGTAATTTGTACGCTGATTACAGGATGAAATAAATTTTTTGATGTATCGTGGTAAATAAAATATATTATCAACATTCCTTTCACCTGCTTCTTTTTGCCTTCCTAAAGTGGATATTAAAATATAATTTACGTGTGGTTCGCACTTTGTTTCCAATGTACAGCACCACTCTAGAACTGTAACAGTGTAGCAGGCGAGAAAGGTGTATACAACAGAGTTCAAGGCAGAGCAAGGGGGAGGGATCCTAGAAGACCCAGGAAAGGCTGGGGATGAATCCCAGAAGAACTTGACATTCGGCTGAAGACTTGGATCTTACAGGTTCGCTGGAAGCAACAAGGTCATCAGATGCATCTCAGTCAACTGGCACATGTTACTGAATCCTCTCCAGCCCATTTCTTTGCTGTAAGATGGGAATAAGTGTGCTTTCTGCAGACCATTTTCATACTGATGAAACTCACTAATGTGTGTAAAGCTCTCACACAGTGTCAGCACATAAAAATGCTCAGTTTTGTTATTGAATGAACCAATGGATAAAGAAACTAGAAATTTAGTTCAATCCATTGCCTCCTTGTACAGAGTTGAAGCCTTCAGATAGTTTTGAGGCAAAGAAATCATTGATCATTAAACTTCATAACAATAGTTTCTTAAATGTAGAATGTAACACAAGTTCTCCGATCTCCTTATGCTTCAGGCCCTTGTTCCACAGGCATGAAAAGGACTCGCCAGGCTTCTCAGCTGACGTGGACACCTGATAACATGGTGATGGAGAACATTTTTGTTGAGGCTTTGACGTAATCAAGTATATCGTGACCTTGACCTACCTGGAGAGCAGGTGTTAGATAGAGTTGGGGTAAGAGTTGGCAAGATATCACAAAGTTCTGATGATACGGTGCTTTCATTGTAGCATGTAACCCCGAGGGGTAGCTGCTATTTATTTATTTTTTATTTTTCACAAGCTGCCAAATGGTTATGAAAGTTTGAAATGTTCTGTTAAATCTGATATAAAACTAAGTATAGGCTGTGTCTGCATGCACCCACTAAATCATACCGCGCTGTCAAAAATTATTTTTCAGCTTCTGTCTCCATGGTAGGAAGAAAGCATTTGTTTAGTTTCGTGGGTGGACCCGTTAGCATGCTGGAAACGGCTGACTGAGCGACCTGCCTTCCCGGCTCTTGTCTTGTCTTTGCCAAGTTAGCCCTGTGTTCTGCCTTCCGGCTGTCACGTCTTTAGTCACTTACAGATGGCATTTTGAAGGAATGCTAATTGAGGGACTTCACTGTTCACTTCTAACTAATCATTCTGACAGAAAAACGTCTCCTCTGCAAAGGAAGAGGAAGAACCCAAGAGAAGAAGCTTTTGCTTCTCTGCACTAATGTACGTCGTTCTGTTTCACCCCAAGATGCTACGTGGAATCAACTCAAAGGAGAGCAGTGACAGAGGTGTCACCAGTGTCCCTCACCAGCCCTTTCTGCGTCTGCTCTCCGTGTAATCTCTGCCAGCCCTTGTTCACTGTCACATATTCGGGTGACTCTGTGCTGCAGCCCTCATTAGTCTTCCTGTTCATCCATCCATCCATCAGCTCAGCAACTGGATAAACACTGACCGAGTACCTTGTACCAGGAGAGGGAATAGAGTGTGATGATGGAGAACGCAAGCTCTGGAACCAGACTTCCTGAGTTCAAATCTCAGCCCCAGCACTTACTAGATGTGTGATGTTGGGCAAGTCACGTAAACCCCAGAGAGTGCCAGTGTCCTCATAGGTCAAATGGAATAATGACAGTGCCAAAATTTTTGAGCAATTTTGATGGTTAAAATAATTATTAAATATAATGGGCTTAAAATGCTTCTTTAAACAAGCAAACATTCAATAAAGATTGTCAACTTTTATTATTACACATGTGCCAGATATTTTGATGGGAGATGGAAATATGAATAGGCTATGATTCTCCCCTTCTGCATCTTAAGTCCTCTTATAATGTGACCAAGAAAACATTTCAGATAGGTCACCTTGCAATATGTAAAATTTGAAGCTACTTTATTATTTTCATCTTTGGGGGTATTTAACTAGAATTTAACGTTTATGTTTTATAACTATGTATATATGCATGGATACATTTTTATAAAAATTAAGACTATATTAAAGATGGTCTGTACAGCCTGCTATATTATAAAGTCATAAAACATAGTAGGGCCCTCTGAAGTCAGCTGGCCTAACATGACACCCAGTGTGAGAATCTTCCTACAATAACCAGCCTCTACGCAAACCCAGTAGGAACAGCGCCAATGCACGCCATTTTGGCTGCAGAAATTACCACCTTTTCCTTTTGTAAAACAATGTTCCTTCTCCCGCCAGTACCCACTTCGTTGTTATAGTTCTACTTTCCATGCTAGCAAGAAACATGTGTAATCCTTGTTCTAGATGGCATCCTCACAATTTAAAGCTCTTCTTTCACCATGTTTCCAAACCACTGACTTGCCAAGGTCCTTTCTACCTGGTATTAATAAGGCCCTCCTAAGATGTGGTGTCTAGAAAAAAATTACAAAATTTCCACTATCTTATGATTAGAGACAGAATTTAGTGGTCTGATATTCAGCCCAAAACAGCATTAGCTTACCATCAGCTAAAGTCCCTGGGACTTTTTACATTGACGGCTCCCAAGCTGGGCCTTCTCCCAGGACTTATTCTCTCTCTCTCTCTCTCTCTGTGTATATATATATATATATATATATATATTCTACACACACACACACACACACACACACA
>NW_016107321.1:3697295-3752085 GCF_001604975.1 Cebus imitator
CCTTGAGGAATCGCCACATTGTCTTCCACAATGGTTGAACTAATTTACACTCCCACCAACAGTGTAAAAGTGTTCCTATTTCTCCACATCCTCTCCAGCATCTGTTGTCTCCATATTTTTTAATAATCGCCATTCTAACTGGCATGAGATGGTATCTCAACATGGTTTTGATTTGTATTTCTCTAATGACCGGTGATGATGAGCATTTTTTCATATATTTGTTGGCCTCATCTTCTTTTGAAAAGTGTCTGTTCATGTCCTTTGCCCACTTTTGAATGGGTTTCTTTGGTTTTTTTTTTCCTTGTAAATCTGTTTTAGTTCTTTGTAGATTCTGGATATTAGCCCTTTGTCAGATGGGTAGATTGCAAAAAAAAAATTTCCCCTTCTGTTGGTTGCTGGTTAACTATGATGATTGTTTCTTTTGCTGTGCAGAAGCTCTGGAGTTTAATTAAATCCCATTTGTCTATTTTGGCTTTTGTTGCCAATGCTTTTGGTGTTTTAGTCATGAAGTCCTTGCCTATTCCTATGTCCTGAATGGTTTTGCCTAGGTTTTCTTCTAGGGTTTTTATGGTGTTAGGTCTTATGTTTAAGTCTTTAATCCATCTGGAGTTAATTTTATTGTAATGCGTCAGAAAGGGATCCAGTTTCTGCTTTCTGCACATGGCTAGCCAGTTTTCCCAACACCATTGATTAAACAGGGAATCCTTTCCCCATTGCTTGTTTTTGTCAGGTTTGTCAAAGATCAGATGGTTGTAGATGTGTGGTGTTGCCTCTGAGGCCTCTGTTCTGTTCCATTGGTCTATATGTCTGTTTTGGTACCAGTACCATGCTGTTTTGATTACTGTAGCCTTCTAGTATAGTTTGAAGTCAGGTAGCATGATGCCTCCAGCTTTGTTCTTTTTGCTTAGAATTGTCTTTGTTATGTGGGCTCTCTTTTGGTTTCATATGAAGTTTAAGGTGGTTTTTTCCAGCTCTGTAAATAGGGTCATAGGTAGCTTGATGGGGATAGCATTGAACCTGTATATTACTTTGGGCAGTATGGCCATTTTCACAATACTTATTCTTCCTAACCATGAGCATGGAATGTTTTTCCATTTGTCTGTGTCCTCTCTTATTTCCTTGAGCAGTGGTTTGTAGTTCTCTTTGAAGAGATCCTTTACATCCTTTATTAGTTGTATTCCTAGGTATTTTATTCTCTTTGTAGCAATTGTGAATGGCAGTTCATTCTTGATTTGGCTTTCTTTAAGTCTGTTATTGTTGTATAGGAATGCCTGTGATTTCTGTACATTGATTTTGTATCCTGAGACTTTGCCAAAGTTGCTTATCAGTTTCAGGAGATTTTGGGCTGAGACAATGGGGTCTCCTAAATATACAATCATGTTGTCTGCAAATAGAGACAATTTGACGTCCTCCTTTCTTAATTGAATACCCTTTATTTCTTTTTCTTGCCTGATTGCTCTGGCTAGATCTTCCAATACTATATTGAATAAGAATAGTGAGAGAGGGCATCCTTGTCTAGTACCAGATTTCAAAAGGAGTGCTTTCAGTTTTTGCTCATTCAGTATGATATTGGCCATGGGTTTGTCATAAACAGTTTTTATTATTTTGAGATACGTTCCATCAATACCTAGGTCATTGAGAGTTTTTAGCATAAAGTGCTGTTGAATTTTGTCGAAGGCCTTCTCTGCATCTATTGAGATAATCATGTGGTTTTTGTCTTTGGTTCTGTTTATGTTGTGGATTACGTTTATAGACTTGCATATGTTGAACCAGCCTTGCATCCCCAGGATGAAGCCTACTTGATCATGATGGATAAGCTATTTGATGTGCTGCCACAATCAGTTTTCCAGTATTTTATTGAAGACTTTTGCATCTATGTTCATCATGGATATTGGCCTGAAGTTTTCTTTTTTTGTTGAGTCTCTGCCGGGTTTTGGTATCAGGATGATGTTGGTGTCATAAAATGATTTGGGAAGGATTCCGTCTTTTTGTATTGTTTGGAATAGTTTCAGAAGTAGTGGTACCAACTCCTCTTTGTATGTCTGGTAGAATTCAGCTGTAAACCCATCTGAACCTGGGCTTTTTTTGGTTGGTAGGTTATTAATTGCTGCCTCAACTTCAGCCCTTGTTATTGGTATGTTCGGGATTTCAACTTCTTCCTGGTTTAGGCTTGGGAGGGTGCAAGTGTCTAGGAATTTATCCATTTCCTCCAGGTTTCCAGGTTTGTGTGCAGAGAGTTGTTTGTAGTAATCTCTGATGGTAGTTTGTATTTCTGTGGAATCAGTGATGATATCCCCTTTATCATTTTTATTGCATCTATTTGATTCTTCTCTCTTTTCTTTTTTATTAATCTGGCTAGTAGTCTGTCTATTTTGTTGATCTTTTCAAAAAACCAGCTCCTGGATTTATTGATTTTTGAAGGGTTTTTTGTGTCTCTATCTCCTTCAGTTCTGCTCTGATCTTAGTTATTTCTTGTCTACTCCTAGCTTTTGAGTTTTTTTTAATCTTGCCCCTCTAGCTCTTTCAATTTTGATGACAGGGTGTTGATTTTAGTTCTTTCCTTGCTTCTCATGTGGGCATTTATTGCTATAAATTTCCCTCTAGACACTGCTTTAAATGTGTCCCAGAGATTCTGGTACATTGTGTCTTCATTCTCGTTGGTTTCAAAGAACATCTTTATTTCTGCCTTCATTTCATTGCTTATCCAGTCAACATTCAAGAGCCAGTTGTTCAGTTTCCATGAAGTTGTGTGGTTCTGAATTAGTTTCTTAATCCTGAGTTCTAGTTTGATTGGACTGTGGTCTGAGAGACTCTTTGTTATGATTTCCATTCTTTTGCATTTGCTGAGGAGTGATTTACTTCCAATTATGTGGTCAATTTTAGAGTAGGTGTGATGTGGTGCTGAGAAGACTGTATATTCTGTGGATTTGGGGTGGAAAGTTCTGTAAATGTCTATTTGGTTTGCTTGGTCCAGATCTGAGTTCAAGTCCTGGATATCCTTGTTAATTTTCTGTCTCATTGATCTGTCTAATATTGACAGTGGAGTGTTAAAGTCTCCCACTATTATTGTGTGGGAGTCTAAGTCCCTTTGTAGGTCATTAGGAACTCGCTTTATGTACCTGGGTGCTCCTGTATTGGGTGCATATATATTTAGGATCATTAACTCTTCTTGTTGCGTTGATCCTTTTACCATTATGTAATGCCTTTCTTTGTCTCTTTTGATCTTTGTTGGTTTAAAGTCTATTTTATCAGAGACTAGGATTACAACTCCTGCTTTTTTTTACTCTCCATTTGCTTGGTAAATCTTCCTCCATCCCTTTATTTGGAGCCTATGTGTGTCCTTGCATATGAGATGGTTTTCCTGGATACAGCACACTGATGGTTTTTGACTTTTTATCTAAGTTGCCAGTCTGTGTCTTTTATTGGGGCATTTAGCCCATTTACATTTAAGGTTATATTGTTATGTGTGAATTTATCCTGCCATTTTGATGCTAGCTTGTTGTTTTGCCCACTAGTCAATGCAGTTTCTTCATTGTGTCAATGCTTTTTATCATTTGGTATGTTTTTGGAGTGGCTGGTACTGGTTGTTCCTTTCTATGTTTAGTGCTTCTTTCAGGAGCTCTTGTAAGGCAGGCCTGGTGGTGATGAAATCTCTCAGCAATTGCTTGTTCTTAAATGATTTTATTTTTCCTTCACTTATGAAGCTTAGTATGGCTGGATATGAAATTCTAGGTTGAAAGTCTTTTCTTAAAGGATATTGAATATTGGCCCCCACTCTCTTCTGGCTTGTAGGGTTTCTGCTGAGAGATCTGCTGTGAGTCTGATGGGCTTCCCTTTGTGGGTAACCCGACCTTTCTCTCTGGCTGCCCTTAGCATTTCTTCTTTCATTTCAGCCTTGGTGAATCTGATGATTATATGCCTTGGGGTTGATCTTCTTGAGGAATATCTTTGTGGTGTTCTCTGTATTTCCTGTAGTTGAATGCTGGCCTGCCTTACTAGGTTGGGGAAGTTCTCCTGGATAATATCCTGAAGAGTGTTTTCCAGCTTGGATTCATTCTCTCCATCACATTCAGGTACACCTATCAAATGCAGATTAGGTCTTTTCACATAGTCCCATATTTCTTGGAGGCTTTGTTCATTTCTTTTCACTCTTTTTTCTTTTATCTTACCTTCTCATTTTATTTTATTGAGTTGATCTTCAAACTCTGATATCCTTTCTTCTGCTTGGTCAATTTGGCTTTTGAAACTTGTGTATGCTTCATGAAGTTCTTGTGTGTTTTTTTTTTTTCAGCTCCATTAAGTCATTTATATTCTTCTCTAAGCTGTTTATTCTCATTAGCATTTCATCAAATCTTTTTTCAAGGTTCTTAGTTTCTTTGCATTGGGTCAGAACATGTTCTTTTAGCTCAGAGAAGTTTGTTATTACCCACCTTCTGATGCCTGTTTCTGTCAATTCATCACACTCTTTCTCCATCCAGCTTTGTTCCTTTGCTGGTGATGGCTGAGATCCCTTGGAGGAGGAGAGGCATTCTGGTTTTGGGTGTTTTCATCCTTTTTGTGCTGGTTTCTTCCCATATTTGTGGATTTATCTACCTGTGGTCTTTGTAGTTGGTGACTTTTGGATGGGGTCTCTGAGTGGACTTTTTTCGTTGATGATGAAGTTATTTCTTTCTGGTTTTTAGTTTTCCTTCTAACAGTCAGGCCCCTCTGCTGTAGGACTGCTGGAGGTCCACTCCAGACCCTGTTAGCCTGGGGATCACCTGTGGCAGCTGCAGAACAGTGAGGGTTGCTGCCAGTTTCTTCTTCTGCTATCTTCGTCCCAGGAGAATACCCACCAGATGTCAGCCTGAGCTCTCCTTTATGAGGTGACTCTTTGGATATATGGGGGTCAGGGAGCTACTTGAGGAGACAGTCTGTCCTTTATAGGAGCTCAAGTGCAGAGCTGTGAGCTCTGTTGTTCTGTTCATAGCTGCTGGGCACGTATGTTTAAGTCTGCTGCAGTGGAACTCATAACCCCCTTTTTTCCCCAGGTGCTCTGTCCTGGGAAGGTGGGGCTTTATTTATAAATTCCTGACATGCTGCTGCCTTTTTTCAGAGCTGTCCTGCCCAGCTAGGAGGTAGCCTAGACACAGTCTGCCAGCAGAGGTGTTGCTGAGCTGCCATGGGCTCTGCCTGGCTGCTGTGTAAACTTCCTTGTGGTTTTGTTTATAGAGGTATAGTTAGAACTGCCTTGGTAATGGCGGTCTGCCTCAGTAATGGCGGTCTGCCTCAGTAGTGGCAGACTGCCTTGGTAATGGCAGATTGCCTCGGTAATGGTGGACTGCCTCGGTAATAATGGACTGCCTGGTAATGGCAGACGCCCTTCCCCTAACAGAGCTGGAACATCCCAAGTCCAGCTGAGCTTGCTGTGAAACTCTCAATCCAGAGAATTTCAGATTGCTGGTCTTTGTGGGGGTGGGACCCTCCGAGCCAGATCACCTGGCTCCCTGTTTCAGCCCCCATTTTTTCAGTTGAATAGGTGGCTCTGTCTCCCAGGCATTCCAGGCACCAGTTGGAACGGCCACCCAGATTTGTGTTGAGTTTTTGTGCGGAGACCTGCTGTGCCAGCTGAAACGGCCATGCTGGAAACTCGTGGTGCATTTCAGCCTGGGAATCTCCTGGTCTGTGGGCAGTAAAAACTCATTTGGGAATGCAGTGATTACTCACCCTCTGTGTTGTTCTCGCTGGGAATTGCACCCCAGAGCTGTTCCTATTTGGCCATCTTGGATCCCTCTCCCAGGAGTTCTTAATGCACTTTATATTTGAACATAAAACAAAACTTTACTTTTACCTCTTATCAATTTCAGCTGTCACCAGAAGGCCATAATCTGGGTCTTGGCTCTCTAGGGCACCCTAGGCCTGTGCCGTCCCTCTGACAATATTTCAATCATTGGCAAAGCTTCTACATCTTTAAATCATGGCAAAGTGACTGTGGAGAGTAGCACCAAGGATGAAGCAGTACTCGACCTCATCATTATAATAACTAACATTGATTTAGGTCTTAACAAAGTGCTTCCACTTATACAGTGATATTCAGTTCTATTCTCAGCAATGAGATGGATGACTTCTAGCATGTACTGAGCATTTACTATGGCACTTCTTATACACCTCATGGGTTTTACCTTACTTAATTCTCCCAACAATCCTATGAGGAAGGTCATGTCTTAAGCCTTGTCTTAAAAAGGTAAAGAAAACAAGGTTAAAGGAGCTAAGTCACTCTGCTGTACAAAGTTCCAGGAGCAAATGAAATGGCTGGGATGTGACCTTCTCTACGCGCCTTCGCCTAATGTGCCAGCACCGCCAGGTGCAGAGAGTGGGTTTGCCCAAATCACAAGCCTCGAAAGTTGTTTCTCCAAAACTCAAACTCATAGCACACTCCTAGACTCCCTCTCCCTTTGGCTCACAGGAACAACCCGAGCAACGATGTCCAACCAGGTGCAGTAGGGCAGCCTGAAACCTACCCCATCAACGTCTCTCATGCTCCCTGTGTGGTTCACAGAGCTATGGGGAAAGCCTTGGGGAAATGAATGAGTACAATCCTTCTTCCTGCAGGCATCAGCCCATGCATCAGCCCACCCACCTAACCAATTGTCCATATAAAGCTTTCTAAGAGAATCATATCTTTCTAAAATATCTTGAAGTTACCTGCTATATAACTGAAAGTGTTTGACTGTAATAAAATCTGAACACAGGCAGTGGTTCACCCTCCCACTGCTATAAAGAAATAACTGAGACTGGGTGATTTATAAAGAAAAGATGTTTAATTGGCTCACAGTTTCACAGGCTGTATAGGAAGCACAGTGCTGGCACCTGCTTGGCTTCTCGGAAGGCCGCAGGAAACTTTCAAGGCATCTCACATGGTGGGAGCAGGAGGAAGAAAGAGATGGAGGAGAGATGCCAGGTTTTAAACAACCAGTTCTCATGATAACTCACTCATGATCACGAAGAACAGCACCGAGGGGATGGTGGTAACATAATTGTAAGAAGCCCACCGACATGATCCAGTCAGCGCTGGGGATTAAGTTTGACATGAGATTTGGTGGGGACACACAGCCAAACCCTTTCAGTATCTATGAAAAGTAGAGAGATCTGGCCAGGCGCGGTAACTCACACATGTAATCCCAGCACTCTGGGAGGCTGAGGCGGGCGGATCACCTGAGGTCAGGAGTTCATGACCAGCCTGGCCAACATGGAGAAACCCTGTGTCTACTGAAAATACAGAAATCAGCCAAGCATGGTGGCGCGTACCTGTAATCCCAGCCGCTGGGAGGCTGAGAGAGGAAAATCACTTGAACCCAGGAGGCGGAGGTTGCAGTGAGCAGAGATTGTGCCACTGCACTCCAGCCTGGACAAATAAGTGAGACTCTTTCTCAAAAAAAATAAATAGATACAAGGAAATAGTTACATAGATTAGAGAGACAGACCACTGCCATGGCACTTTTGTGCTGGGAGGGAACCCTCCAAAGATGGCTCTCCACACCTGGAGGAGGGTTCAAAGCCTTCATGACCAGGGATACTCCTTGGCCTTATATTTGTCTGCACCTCTTTTCTTCCTCAACTTGACTGGAGGAGGGAAACGCTTACATCGCTGTATTGTAATTGCTGGTCTAGGTCCTCTTGATGGGACATTAAGTTGGAATATTCCAATAGCTACCTTCTTTCTGGGGCTTGATGCCACTGCAGGAACAGATGGGCAAGCAGAACCTAGGAGTTACTGTGGGAATTGGATGCCCTGCTTAAAGTAATTGCGAGCAGTATGGCGGAAACCATTGGAACTCAACTAAATCCAGAAGTTGGTGTCAGCATAATCGGCATCAAGCCAAGAGCTGGGGCGTTCCTGCAGAGCCTGGAGGAAGGCCTTCATGTAACGGCTTGGCTTTTAACAGCATTCCTTTCCCTTGAAAACAATGTCATCCTTCACCCCATAAATCAGGTCTTGACATTTCAAGGAGAAAATATACCATAAATTCGTAGTAATGACAATCTCGGAATTCCTACATCAATAATTCATGTGTTAGATCCCTAGTAGGTTAAAAAGAAAAGTTCCAAGTACAGCAAACAAAATTATTATATAGATCATTCTAAAATGTAGACGTTTGTTTTGGTTTTGTTTTGTTTGAGATGGAGTTTCACTCTTTCACCCAGGCTGGAGTGAAGTGGCACCATCTTGGCTCACTGCAACCTCTGCCCCCTGGGTTCAAGCAATTCTCCTGCCTCAGCCTCCCGAGTAGCTGAGACTGCAGGCGTGTGCCACCATGCCTGGCTAATTTTTGTATTTTTAGTAGAGATGGGGTTTCACCATGTTGGCCAGGCTGGTCTTGAACTCTTGAACTCAGGTAATCCACCCACCTCAGCCTCCCAAAGTGCTGGTATTGCAGGCATGAACCGTCACACCTGGCCAGAAATTTGTATTTTTATGATTATATTGCCCAGGGTTTTTTTTTTTTCCAGTATGAATATAATCACTTTACTGACAAGGAAACTAAAATACAAAATGTATAAATAAAACAAGTTCTATTAAGAAAAGGAAGGAAGGGAGGGAAGGAAGGATAGGAAGAAGGAGAACGAATTATGTCTTAGAAATCAGTGTGCCAAAACTGGTTTTTATTTTTGAGACTCTTTTTGAATACTATTGTGGGAAGTCTGAAAACTCTTAGCCCCTTTTCTTTCATGTTTCTTCTAGTCCCCCCATTCCTGAGAAATGTCTTCACAATGGGTTATTAGCCAGTGGTAACCATGACCTCTTCATCTCCAAGGGTCTGTGTTAATTTTCTGCGACCTAATTCCTCTCCATCCTTCAGTATGTCAACCGTCCTCTTCCTGGTTAATGTGCTGTTTTCTTTCATGGTCCCTTAGTCTCTTAGTAGTCAAGATTCACTGTCAACAATTCCTTGTTAGGCCGGGTGTGGTAGCTCACGCCTGTAATCCTAACATTTCGGGAGGCTAAGGTGGGAGGATCACTTGAGGCCAAGAGTTCAAGACCAGCCTGGGCAACATAGTGAGACCCCATCTCTACAAAACCTTTTAAAACTAGCGAGATGTGGTGATGCACACCTGTACATCTACTCCCACCTACTCAGGAGGCTGAAGCGGGAACATCACTTAAGCCCAGGGATTCGTGCAGTGAGTTATGATGGCATGAACACACTTCAGCCTAAGTGTCAGAGAAAGACCCCATCTCTAAAAACAATTAATTAAAATAATAAATTAAAATGCCCTTCTTGGTCTCTGTTATCATCTCTATTCCTCTGTGAACATTACTTAAACTCCATTATAATTTATACTAACAATTTCAGCAGCTCCGCTCCTGAGAATAAAATCTGGAGCTCTTCTCACGCTACAAAGACCTATGTGACCTGGCCTTCTGTCCTTGGCCCTATCACTTTCCCTTTGGTGACAATGCTTCAGTCCCCTGGCCCTTCATGGTGTTCTCTAAATGAACTAGACTTGTCCTCTTCCTAGGGCCTTGACTCTCCCTTCCTGGAGGACCTTCCTGCGGCTTTTTGCATGGCTGCCTCCATTTGTTTAGCCCTCTGAACATGTGTGCCCTCCCCAGCGAGGCCTTCCCAGACCATGCCTTCCCCAACCACTGCGTGATCTGTCCCATAAGCAGCCCTACTTTCTTCATCTCTTATCACTAACTGGAATTACACTCTTTATTCAATTGCCTTGTTTATTTTCTGCCTGTCCACTCTCTCCACCCCATTTCATAGGAGCAAGGACTTCATTGGTTTTGTAGGTATTCAGTAAGTATGTGTTCAATGACAGGAAAGAAGAAAAGGAGGAAGGAAGGAGAGAGGTGGGAAGGGAGGGAGGCAAGGAGTAGGGCAGGAAATTCCATTCATTCATTCATTCGCTGAACATGAATGGGGAATTCCTAATGCCAGGCTTCATGTCCAAAGCAATCAGCATGATGCCTCTCCAAAGCGAGCCTTCATAGGCGCTTTTTTCTGAATGAACGGGAAAGAAGGCATAACCCCTACCTCCTACATGAATACACATATTATCACATCAGTAGTCAGTATTTAATGTTATTCAACTAATTTGTCTTTGCAGTTGTTTGCAAGGCTAAAATAGGTGTTATTTTACCTAAATGACCATCAAAACTTGAATAAGGTAGTCTACAAAATGGCGAAGCCTTAGAACGGTCTAAAATCCTTTATGTGGCTTTTCAAGCCTTACCCAAACTCACCTTTCCAAACCCATTTCATTACCTTCCCAACACACACTGTTAGTTCTGGAAACTTCCTTTGCCATCTCATAGGCCCCTGACTGTCTACCTTGCCTTGGCTCACCCAGATGGCTGAAGGGGCCGTGTACGAAGGAGACAGCAGCATGGTCTGAACCAGGCAAGTGGGCAGGCATCTCAGCCCCTTCACTCATCAGCTGTTACTTGAACAAGCCCACTTCATGAGTCTACGCCTCAATGTCTTCCTGTAAAAGGGGTTGAGTGATAGGACTTCATTCGGAATTGCTTTTGAATTCGCCGTCATCCATGTACAGTCCTTAGCGCAGTGTTCATCAGTCAATGGCCCATAAGCATTAGCCATCCTCACATCAACCAAACACCCATCTCTTCCCATCTCACTCCGTGGTACCTATCCATTAAGCTCACATGCCCCTGACCTCCAGGGAGCTGAGCTACCCCGCCCCCAAACTCTTATTCAGACACTGATGTTTACTGTTACTAATATGAGCTCTCCTTAATTAAACTATGAGCTTCCTGAGGGGAAAATTAGGTCCTGCTAGCACAAAGCAGGTTCTTAAAAAATCCTTGATTGAAGTGTGTATTATAGTGCTAAAAAATTGGAATACACAATTCATTCTGCTTTAAATTGATATTAAATATGTCTGTAACATTATATAAATTCTAAACTTTCACATTTAATCAAAGTCTTAATCATAATGAGCAGCATTTATGAAAGGGCAATTAAGAGATTCCCAAAAGAGCTGGAAATAGTAAATGGCTAATAGCATCCCCAAGGTTTTGGGTTTTGCTCTGATAAATTAAGTAATTTAATAATAGAGGCAGTGTGCACCAAAAAGAGCACAAATTTTAAAGGCAGAGGACCTCCGTTCTGATCCTTGCCCTGCCAGCCTGTGACTCTGCCCCAGTGACATACCTGCTCCGAGCCTCTGATAACTCACCTCTTATGTGAAAAGCTGTATTAACACCACTGCTTGTCAGAACATGTTCCTAAAATCCTATGGTTTCATGCATGGAATCTGACTTCAAATTTCCTTTTTAAATATATCATAGACTATTTACAAACTATAACAAAAAACATATACATACTCATAACAGAAACTAAAAATTCATGATTTTGTGCAGCTGAAGTTTCTGTTTAATAAAGTGCATTATAAAATTGCAAAATGAGATATTTAAAAAAATAACTGTTTGCCACACTTATCTGCGTATATCAGTGTTTGCTTGATCTAGGCAATGTAATAAAATATAGAAAGAATGAAATAATACATGATTACATGTGTCTTTCACAATATTAAATTTCAAAAGTTTGTGCTCACCAAAAATAATCTCAATTTATTAAAAATAGTTTATCTGCTTTTAAAAGTTGGGTTTCTGTATAATATTTTCTTTGCTAAAAAGTAACATCCCTTCCAGATAATCTTGAGGTACCTTATAATTCTCACATTCCATAAAATTATAGTCTTAAAGCCTAGTAGAATCTTACAGTTTAAGATAAAGAAGCTTATCAGTTTAAAATTCTCAGTAGATTTGTCACTGTTTCCATCTTTAACTGATTTTCCCATATTTAAAAGCTAAAAAAATTCCATGAAATTTCAATATAAAGCAATGCTAGTCACCTTATATATTATTGTTCTAAGTCTCCAGATTATTCCAGTTCGGTCTAGAATATTCTGTTTTTCTTAGGATGCCTCTC
Organism: Cebus imitator; assembly: GCF_001604975.1. Lineage (NCBI taxonomy): Eukaryota > Metazoa > Chordata > Mammalia > Primates > Cebidae > Cebus > Cebus imitator. The sequence continues at coordinate 3,709,238 of NW_016107321.1, forward strand.
TCTATGTGAATTTTCTTCATTCTCTCATGTGAACCTGTCCAAAAAAAATGTTGATTTCTAACTAATTCATCACAACTAGAAACTGCTCTCTTACACATATTGCATCTAAATGTTAGAAACATCTTCATATTCCTCTAAACTTTGACCCCTTCCTATATAAATTAGGGTGGTTTGGGAGGAGATGCAAGTTAGCCTATGGATTTTAAATATAGTTTACTATGATAATATTTTCATGTATAACTTCAATTGTTACCATTGATTAGAAAATTAGCCCTATCTGAGTGTTCACATTGTCTACTATAGAACACAGGCAAGAGCAAGATGAATTAGGAAGAGGGAAACAGGATGTGGGTTTTATTTCAAAGAAAAAGCCAATGGGAACATTACAAGAATAATTTAAAGGAGATGCCTATTAAGTTTTTTATCACACCACACACTGGATGACCAGGAAATGCAAGGCACCCTCTGCCTACTCTGCCTAGCCTACCAAATTAAATCTAATTTATTTCATAAAAAGACCTAAGGCATATATAGTCATCTGAACGACTGGCTTGGTACACAATGAATTCCCCAGAATATTAATAGGTTTGTTATAGCCTGAATGTTGATTTATTGAAAGTGTCATTCCAGCCTATGCATTTTGATTCTCGAAAGCTAATATGTGACAAAAATGCTTGGTCTGTCAAAGCTGTCACCTTGGCTGGTCTGACTGGTTCCTTTGCCACTGATGCTGGTCTGACATGATTTCTGCCTCAAAGAAGGAGGAACAGGGACCAGTCAAACCTGGGGAAGCCAGTGGCAGGCAGCAAAAGCAGGTGGGTAGGAGCAGACACCTTTGAGTTAGAGCAGTGGTGCTCAGCTGCCAGTGATTTTGTCCCCAGGGGATATGTGGTCATATCTGCAGACGGTTTTGGTCGTCACCACTGGGGGAGCTTCTGGCATCTGGTGGGTAGAGGCAGGGATGCTGCCGAATGCCAGGCGGTGCCCAGGACAGGCCCATGAGAATCACCTGGTCCCAAACGTCAGCAATGCCGAGATTGAACACCCTGAGTCAGACTCCCTGCATTGAGTTCTGATGCTGTCCATACCCACAGCTTGCTTTGGGAAACCTTCCTAAGCTTCCCAAGCACCAATTGTCTCATCTTTAAAAAGAATGAGTCCCATTTCCTATTTCACAGAGTTGTAAAAATGAAACTGATCAATGCTTACTAAGCACTTGGGACACTCCCTAACACATAGCTTGCCCAGTGCATCTTAGTTATTGTTAGTAATGGAAATAACGATACAAATAGCAGCAGCCACAAAGGCTTTCTCCGGGCTGGATAGCCCATCTAGAGGTTTCCAGGGCGTCTCAGCATTCCAGAAGGACTTTGGTTTGAAAGCCAATTATGGACATTCAGAAAAAGGCTACGTGCAAAACCCAGAAATTTTCTTTAAGCTAAAACCCTGCCAGGATCTTTTTTATTCTTCAACCTTGCACTTTAAGTTCCAGGGTACATGTGCAGGATGTGCAGCTTTGTTACATAGGTAACGTGTGCCATGGTGGTTTACTGCACCTGTCAACCCATAGCCTAGGTGTTAAGCCCAGCATCCATTAGGTATTCTTCCTGATGCTCTCTCTCCCCTCAACCCCCAGTAGGCCCCAGTGTGTGTTGTTCCCCCATGTGTCTGTGTGTTCTCATCATTCAGCTCCCACTTATAAGTGAAAACATGCAGTGTTTGGTTTTCTCTTCCTGTGTTAGTTTGCTGAGGGTAGCAGTTTCCAGCTACATCCATGTCCCTGCAAAAGATATGGTCTCGTTCCTTTTTATGGTTGCATAGTATTCCATGGTGTGTATGTACCACATTGTCTTTATCCATCTGTCATTGACGGGCATCTGGGTTGATTCCATGTCTTTGCTATTGTGACTTGTGCTCCTGCCAGGATCTTAATATGCCACTCCCATGCCCTAAGAAATAAGTAAAAGAGGTCACAGTGAGTAATAGCCTATGTGAACTACTAATGCGCTCTCTATTGGGGATGGGGGGCGTTAATGTGGATGTCACCTTTAGGGGTGTGATGTTTGAGGTAAGGATAGAATTGAGCTTATTGAAGTGTAGTGAATTCCGTGGATGTTCCATGAGCTTACATGCTGGAAATTAATGCAAGTCGATGTACCCCTTTCCTAACCTTATAGAGGAAGCCTGAAAGGTCACCCAGTCAAGCATCCTGGGGCTAATCAGCACTTGGGCATGACAAGTCTCTCAGCCATGCTCAATCTTTATCATGGATTTTCAGGGGGAAGCCAAAATGGAACACTGTGAAACATTTTTCTAACTATTAACAAGTGCTTTGGAGTTGATCTGAAATACAAAGCCAATTCAGCCAATTAATGTGCAGCTATGAAAATAGTTATCTCTATTTCACATAACTCTCAGCATCTCTGGAGAGGTCTCATTCACAATGAATTTTTTTTTTTTTTTTGGAAGCACAGTTGTTGGTTGTCACAAGCCAGAAAGATCATTTATCTGCAAAACACATAGAGAGAAACTGCTGAGAAGTCCCATGAATCTTCTTCCTAGCTTTCTTTTACAAAACCAAATTCACCTCAAACTTAAAAAGAAGCTGAGGGAGAAGGAAGAATTCTGCATTGCCAGACTTTGTGATTACATTCAGTGAAGATGGTGAGAATGTCTGTGGAAAGTCTCAAAAGCTGTGAAACGTTCAATGTGCCACACAGTTACTAAAATACTTAAAGTGCTTAGGAAAGTCACATTAGAAGTCTATTGTAAGATGGCTGTTTGTTTTAATACCAAAAAGCTATGCAAGTCCTCTAGGAAACCCTTGTAAAAATTCAATTAACCTTTGTGCAAAAAAAAAAGAAGACCCAGAAACAATGCCAGAATTGGGGTCGTTAACCACGTGCTGGCCTCATGTTTGAGAACAGCCAAGTACTCAGTCAAATGCTCTGAAAGTCAGGCGCTTGCAGGGAATTAGCCGTAACACAGAAAGCATTCTTCACGCTTCCCTGCCCAGCTAATGTCCATTGTACTTTGTTCCCATTTTTTTTTCTAAAACATTCCACATTATATAGAGAAAGTAGGTATTTAAAAGCCAATTCTCAAACTAATCTATGATGGCTTTCTCCCTTAAAGAACTTATTCATATTATTTCATAAATCCACTCATGTTCATATTGATGACAGTGTTTTCTTAACCTAAGAGTAGGGACAAGGGCATGTTTTTATATAAGCTTCCTGAGGGAGATTCTTTTGATCCTAACAGAACCTAACACAGTATTCTAGCCTGCTGCCAAATACTCTTCACACAGTCAGTAAGTCATGAGAATGTGGTTAGTAAATGTTTGCCACACAGTTCCTAAAGCATGAATATTTGAGCCACAAAACTTTAAATGTATCATTTGTTGTGAAATCTAGTTGAGGAACATTCTTTAAGGTATTCTTGTTTTTATGTTACCTATTTAAATATACAATTTTCAAAGTTTGATAAGTTTCGTTAACAATTTCACTTGCGATTGTTTCTTTAAAAATCACCTAATTTTTCCTGCTAAGCGACTGCTGAATTCATCATTGATACAGGATGATGTTCTTGTACTCCTTCCCCACGCCCCCACCGCAAAATGGACATATTTATGTTCTAGCGCGGCACTAATTTTCTAAAGTAACTCTAACAAACTTGATTCTTGTTTCTTTCGGCTTCCCCGCTCCCTCCCTTCCTTCCTTCTTTCCTTCCTTCCTTCTTTGAAAAACTGCCCAACTGAGTTTGTATGAAGAGAAGAAAATGACAGAGGACTTGTGCCAATTCACTAATGTGCTCTAGAGCACAATCAGTAAGAACAATAATAAAATGCTCAAACGGAGCAGTAAGATTTCATCTCAAAACCCGGAATGCAATGACAGCTGCTTTTTTAAGTTACCAGATTCACTACCTACCCTCTTTGTGAGGCAAAGCTGCTTTTCGTTACTTTTCCTGATGCCCCTGTCCTGGACACAGAGGTAGGCTATGCTGGGTGGAAGAGTTGATAGGAATTCTTCAGGAAAAACCATGTGATTTTGATTGGAGCAGCCCTTTCTAAGGAGAACCTTGCCACATTTTGAAAAGCTTTTAAGGAATATCTACAAAACAGTTCAGTGGTGGCATGTAATATCCTCAGTTCCAAACACTGCCCTTGACTGGGATATCCCAGCATCCTTCGTGGCATTGGAAGTCAGGGGGCAGTGCCCACCCGCCAGCGCCTCATGCCTCCCTCAGACCTCCCCTCTTCGTGGCTGTGAGCCGCTTTCCTCGTGCCTGGTTTCCATGGAGAAACCTGCACCATCAGCTTTCATTCCCAGTTACCAATGGGTTGTTAGCACATCGCTTATGAAAATGGTTTCTCTAATGCTAATTAGTCGCAGCAATGAAATAAAAAGCGGCGCCTGTTTTTCTTTATTGATACTCTTCAGCATGTGCTGAGGCAGGTATTTCAGATAAGGCCTGAAATTACTAATTATACTTTCTGGCAAGAGAGAACATTCACTTAGCCTGTGGTGGGGGAGACATGAACTCTTTCTTACCTTCCATGGAGGGTTCCAGCTAGGTGATTTCCTGCAAAGGAGACAAGATTTCCTGAGTCTCGCCTGCTTCCTGTAATGGTGTACTTGGCTCCCCAAGGCCCAGAACCAGGAATGCACAAAAGACCCGTCATCGCAATGGCAATAATACCAAAGGAATCAAACGTTGGCTTCCGGCATCTTGTAAGTCTGCGATTTTAAGCAAGCTGTTTAAGCTCTCAATTTTCTCATATGTGAAATAAGAGAGTGAAGATTCTTTTTCCAAGGTTGTTGTGATGGTAGAATGGGAAAATTGGGCCAGCTTGGGGCTTGTGACTGGTGTAGTCGCACAGGGACCCCTAGAGTTAGAGGATCTACTGCTAACATCTTGAAATGCTAAATCATTTTTGAAGAAGGGGCTCTATGTTGCTGTTTTACACTAGGTTTCACAAATTATATAGTCACGGTCAGCTAGAAAATGCTGCAGTGGCCGGGCGCAGTGGCTCACACATGGAATCCCAGCACTTTGAGAAGCTGAGGTGGACGGATCACGAGGTCAAGAGATAGAGACCATCCTGGCCAACATGGTGAAACCCCGTCTCTACTGAAAATACAAAAATTAGCTGGGCGTGGTGGTGCACACCTGTGATCCCAGCTACTCAGGAGGCTGAGGCAGGACAATAGCTTGAACCAGGGAAGTGGAAGTTGCAGTGAGCCAAGATCGCACCACCGTACTCCAGCCTGGCGACAGTGTGAGACTCCATCCCCCCCCCAAAAAAAAGAAAAAAGAAAAGAAAGCACTGCAGTGATAATAAATACCCCAAAATCTCAGTGGCTTCACCCAACTAAAGTTCATTTCTCGCCCATGCTATGGCCTGCACCCGGCAGAAGGCCCTCCTCCTTATCAAGGCTCGGGCTGACACAGGCTCGGTTTCGCCTGGGCTCCCATGGTCCCACCCCAGAGGGAAAGAAGTGAAGAACTGTGCACTGCCCCTAAAGCTCTCACCCCGAGTGACACTTTTCACTGGTGCTTACAATTCTATGTCCAGAGCAAATCATGGGGACAGGTCTAACTTCAAAGGGGATGGGAAGTGCATTTCCACTTTGCACCTGGAAAGCAGGGAGCTGGAGGAGTTGGAAGCCCCACACTGTCACAATGCAGGGAGGGGGTGCCCCAGGGACCCCTGCTGTGTGTAAGCCACCCTTCAGAGGGCTGCACTGTAAGATTTCATGTTTCTCCTAAAACAAAGCCAAGCCAAATTGCTCAGAAGTAACACTTACCTTTTAAAAGAAGTCCTTAATTTTCTTATTTTCCGAGAAGTTCAGGCTTCTCTTGACTGTCTTCTTCCCCGAGGACAGAGCATATGCTGAGAAAGTTAATGTTGCAGCATCGAGATTCAATCCTTTGCAGCCCAACTGAGACACTGAAACCAGCATCCCTGATTCCCTCATTACACTCCCTCAAGATGGAAATGGCGTTGCTGCTCATGTTCTGATTGCAAAATATAAATGGATTATTATAACACGTGCGAGCAAGTTGAAAAAGTAGAAAGTTAACCTAAAAAGCTAAAATCAGCAAGATCCGAAATCTCACTACTCATTATTGCTTGTTTATTTTTCTAGGCATTTTAAGATACATACCCACACTTGAAGGTTTTGTAACTATTAGTATTTTTATACACATTTACGTGGACACAGTATTTTATAAACAGCTCAATTATGGGCATGTGTATACTAAATATAGTTACAATGGCGCTATTTTTCAAATGTCATCATTGTGAGAAGTGGTCACCTGCCACCCAATCATATGGCGTATATAGGATTTCACTCCCTGTCCTCAAGCCTCAGTTACAGGCTCTAGAGAGGGCCTCTTAGCAGTTGTTATCTTTCCAGAAATTTTGTGCACATCTATAAGCAAATACATGTTTTCTTCCTTCTTCAATACAAATTGTTATACTCTATGTATAAATTGCTTTCATTTATACTCTATGTGTAAATGATTCTATAGTGTTTCATTTTAGGAAATATCATTTAATGAATTACATATTTACATGATGACTATAACTGTATCATTTCATTAGTGTATCTACATAAAGCTTATTTACGCCTGTAATCCCAGCACTTCAGGAGGCCAAGGCAAGCAAGCAGATCACGAGTTCAGGAGGTCGAGACGATCCTGGCCAACATGGTGAAACTCTGTCTCTACTAAAAATACAAAAGTTAGCCAGGCATGGTGGCATGTGCCTGTAATCTAAGCTACTTGGGAGGCAGGAGGATCGCTTGAACCAGGGAGTCAGAGGTTGCAGTGAGCGGAGATCGCACCACTGCACTCCAGCCTGGTGGCAGAGCGAGCCTCCGTCTCAAAAATAAATAAATAAATAAAAGTTTATTTACCTGCTTATTTGATACATCATTCAGAATTGTTTTTTGTTTTGTTTTTGCCACAAGGTCTCACCCTGTCACCCGTCTCACTCTGTCACCCAGGCTGGAGTACAGTGGCAAAATCAGAGCTCACTGCAGCCCCAACCTCCCAGGCTCATGTGATCCTCCCACCTCAGCCTCCTGAGTAGCTGGGACTACAGCACCCGCCAGCATGCTCGGCTAATCTGTTGTATTTTTTTCTAAAGACAGGGCTTTGCCGTGTTGCCCAGTCTGGCCTCAAACCCCTGGACTCACATGATCCACCCACCTCAGCCTTCCAAAGTGGTGGGATTACAGGCGTGAACCACTCACTGCACCTAGCCAGCCACATCATTCAGAATTTTTTGAAGAGGCCACATAACAGCTATTTTAAGAGTTAAATGAAATAATCCTTTGGAGAGTACTTTGCAAATTAATTATAACCACGTGTATAACTATACTGATGGTAAACAGTAATTGTTTGCCATATATCCTATCTACTTGTGTTACTTTATTAATAAGTACAATAATATAATTCTACAACTACTAGCGTGTGTTAATTTCACATTCCACTGGAAATCATACTATAAAGAGAGGCACGACACATATGAAAAAGTGACATGTAATTGCGGAACTATAGCATGAGCAGTGGTGGGAGCCACAGCAGTCAGTGTGCCAGAGGCAAGCCGATTTATGCCCACTGTTCACGAGCACCTGCTAATACGTTCCCTTTCACTCTCAGATTTCTTCAGTGGAACAGTAAATCACACTGTCACTTGATTTATGAGTAAATCAGCCAGGCCCCAAATCTTGAAAGAGACATCCGTAATCTGCCTGTGTATACTGTCATTTTATTGTCCTCAGTGTAGCTAAAATGGAACACATTGCAACTGATCCTTGTTAAATTAGTTCACTGTGATACAGCTCAGGTACAATAGTTCATTTACACTTTACACAAGCCTGTTCATTTAAGGCCACTTTTCATGCCGTTCTTTCCTGCCTTGGAAACTGGTCGCCGCCTTGTCCCTTTCCATCCCATCCTGCCAGGCCGATTACCTTCCCCTGAGATTATACAGGCAAGCGAGGAAGGGCTTGCATGAGCTTCTTCAATATATTGCTACCATCATCAGTATCATTACATTAGTAATTCTTATGCAGTCTAATAACACGATGTGTCTATTTAATTTTCCTAAATTTACTATTTTCCCATTTGTCACACAGAAAACTAAAAATTATTTCTGAAAAATATTCTATCTAAAAACAACTTATTCTTTCACATTTCCAATGATTATCCCCCAAAGGAAGTTAATTTTCTTCCGCTATGCTGCAGCTGAATCAAGGAAGGCCATCTTCATCACCTTGATTCATTAACCTTATACTAAGTAAAAGTCCCAGTATTTTTTTTTTCCATCACCAATACAAGCTGCTGATCGCCTACAAGAAGAGTCACTTCGTGTTTTTAACGCTTTTAAAGCAAAATATCTTTTCAAAATGCTAGGTAGGAAACTACACAGGAGCAGTGTCCTGATAATTAACCACACTGGTGAGATAAGTGCTGTTGGCTTTTCCTCAGGCCACCTCGCTCTCCGACATCATCCAAGTTAATTAGCAGACATCATGCACACTTCCGCGCCTGCCTCACTGCCTCATTAGAACTGCGTGCACTGGTTTGTGTCCAAGCCGTTTCACCTCAGCTCGCCCACCAGTTATTCCGTTCGCAGTTTCTCTACGCTGGTTCCCCATTTCCATTGCCTGCCTTTTCGTGCTGGTTGGCATCTTCACAGAGGATGCGAGACAGCAAAGCACGGTCTCATTTCATTGTAATGACGGAATGTCCCAGCCAGAGCCAACGAGTGTAGACATTCCTCAGTAATTCCAGCCCATCTCCAGTGTTGTAGAAATCGATCGCTGTATGACTAGACTGCCGTGTCAAGGAAACAGATCGGTGGGTCTTCTGCCTCCCGGCTGCCCTGACTCCCTGACAACTGTTCCTTTCCTGGGAGCCATTTTTAATGGCCGTTTTAATCACCATCATCAACAGTGGGGAACTCTCGACAACATCTTAAGCTTTAAAATGTTTTTGAAAGTGAGTTGTAGACGCATGAATATTTAGATTTCCTCAAGGAAAAGTATCTTAAGTGTCTGAGTTTTAAATTTGAACCAAGTTTTCTTGGAAAATGTGTCCCAATTACAGTTGTAAATAGTAATCCCACAAACAAAAGCTTAGATGGGAAGTTATTAAAAACAGGTGAATTCCCTAAATGTTGCTTTTCCCACACATCAGAAGCAGAAAGGATGTGATTATTTTCCTGATACACATCCTCACACTCCTGGGAAAGAGTTTATGCTAGAGATCCCTTTGGCAGTTTGAGGAACACTTTGGGCATTATTTTGAATAATCCTATTAAATATATAAAGTATGGAAGATTCAAAGGGAAATGTGGTTATAGAATAATACAGATAAATGTGTGGCTTTTAATATGTGTTTCTTTATGAGTGGATTAAAGTCAGGTCGGGAACAGTGGCCAGGCCTGTAACCCCAGCACTTCGGGAGACCGAGGCGAGCTGATTCCTTGAGCTCAGGAGCTCAAGACCAGCCTGGGCAACATGACAAAACCCCATCTCTACAAAAAATACAAAAATGTCTCAGCTACCCAAAAGGCTGAGGTGAGGTGGGAGGACCACTTGAGCCCAGGAGGTGGAGACTGCAGCAAGATGTGATCACAGCACTGCACTCCAGCCTGGGCGACAGAGCAAGACCCCGTCTCAAAAATACATGTAAATAAAAACAACAAGTCCGTACTTGACATTTAAAATATAGCAAGTTAAAGTAAAACTTTATTGTTTAAAGAAATATCAGTGCAAAGAACATGTTTGCTGAGTTAGCCTGAGAACAATAAACAGTGAATGAGAATGACTCCTCTCCTTCCTCCCGATGACTACAACCCATTGCAGATGGGATACTAGAAAGCAACGTGAATGTCTGAGTCACCAGTGTGGGAAGGGGCGACTGCACTCCCCGCGGCCGGCAGCTCCATCACACCCGTCGATAGGACAGCAGTGATCACACGCAATCTACTGTCACTATAATAAGTAATAGTGAACATAGTTGGTATTTCAAGCTGTCTACAGCCACTCTAAAATCACTTGAAAATATCTGTGTTTCTCATTTTTGACAGAGTCACAGATAGCACTAACACTACTGATACTGAGGCCTGTATTTATAGTGGAAGCAAACGCCAAACTTCAGGTAGAGATGAGTGAAAGTAAATGTGTAATTAATTCCCATCCAAGCTCACAAACCCCAGGGCCTCCTGTTAGCAGTCTCAATCCTATAGGAAACAAGAGACGCAGTCTGTGGTTGGAACAGGAAGGATGAGATGAAGGAGAGTGGCTATGAGGTGGCCAAGAAGGTAAGGGTTATGAAGAGTCACTGCATGCCAGGCCCTGTGCTGGGCACTGCTGCAGAGTAGCCAATTCATTCCTCACATCACTGCCCCAGGTACGAGCAAATGGTGGGGCCATAATACAAATCCATGCCACCTGGAGTGAGGTGGAGTGAGTTACTGGTGAGTTTGGAAAGAGTAAACGGATCATGCTTCACTCCCGTTTTTTTCTTGGTAGCAGATGCTCTGCAGAGAACTTGTGTTCTGCACTGTTTTCCAAGGAAGTCCGGCTGTGCCTAAGCTTAGGTGGACAGATTTTCACAAGTATGAAATTTGATATTGGAAAACCCACTAGTTCACGTATACAAGTCAGGCCCTCCATCCTAGCTATCTTGTATAGAAAAATGTCACTCCAACTGCTCTCCTTTCTTATTTACTGATGTTTCTATTGTATATAGTTAAGGTGTACAACATATTTTGATATATTTATACACAGTGAAGTGGTTACTATAGTCAAGCAAATTAACATACTTATCTTGCATGGTTACTTTTTTCATATGTATATAGTAATGGCACCTAAAATCTACTCTTTTTGCAAATTTTCATTATCTAATACAACGTTATAATTATAGTTCTCTAATAGATTTCTAGAATATTTGTTCCATCTGTGACTTTCTATGCTTTGACCCATATCTTCCCATGTCCTCCCATAATTTCCCCCACCACTTCCAGTGACCACCGTTTTATTCTGTTTCTATATGTTTGACATTTTTTTTAAGATTCCGCATGTAAGTGAGATCATGCAGTATTTTTTTCTGTCTGGCTTATTTCACTTAGCGTAATGTCCTCCAGGTTCATACATGTTGCCACAAATGGTAGGATCTTTTTAAGGCTTGATAATATTCCATTTTATATAGAGAGAGATTTATAGATATATATAGATATACAAAATGCTCCCCTCTCCGTAATATATATTTTATATATATATATATATATTCCACAATTTCTTTATCCATTCATCCTTTGATGCTTAGGTTGTTTGCATATCTTGATATTATAAATAATGCCACAGTGAACATAAGAAGGCAGATATCTCTGTGAGGTGCTAATTTTTCTTCCTTTGGGTATGTACTCAGCAGAGGGATTGATGGATCATATGGTATTATAGTTCTATTTTTTTATTTTTTAAGGCATCTTTGTACTGTTTTCCATGAAGGCTGCAACAATTTACATTCCCACCCAGAGTGTGTCAGGTTTCCCTTTCCTCCAACCCTTGCTAGCTCTTGTGATGTCTTTTTGATAATGGCCATCCTAACAGGTATGCTGTCTTGTGGTTTTCATTTCCATGTCTCTGATGATCAGAGATGTTGACCACTCTTTCATATGCCTCTTGGCTGTTTTTATATCTTTTTTGGAGAAATGTCTATTCAGGCTCTTTGCCTGTTTCTTAATCAGGGTATTTGGGGTTTTGTGCTCTTGTGTTGTATGCATCTCTTTTACATTTTGGATATTAACCCCTTATCAAATACATGGTCTTCAAATATTTTCTTCCAATCTGTAAGCTGCCTTTTGATTCTGTTCGTTGCTTCCTTTGCTGTGCAGAAGCTTTTTAGTTTGAGGTGGTCTACCTCTTTACTTTTGCTTTTGTTGCCTGAGCTTTGGTGTGGTATCCAAAACATTATGGTCAAGGCGATGATGTTTGCCTGTGTTTCCTGCTAGGAATGTTATGATTTCAGGTCCTACGTTAAGTTCTTTCATCTATGTTGAGTTGATTTTTATGTATGGTCTAAGCTAAGGGTCCAATTCATTGTTTTACATGTGGATATATAGTTTTCTCAACCCCATTTATTGAAGAGACTATCCCTTCCCCATTGTGTCTTTTTGGTGCCTTTGTTAAAAATTAGTTGACCCATTTTTCTTTTCAAACTGAGACAGGGATGGCAGGTGTCATGGAATGAGTTTCCTTAAACTCCAACACCTTCTGCAGTTAAGATTTGCCCTCGTCTAAAGGTGTCCATTCTATTTTCAAACAATTCTGATTTTTACAGTGTTTTTCTTTGTATCTAGCTAAAATCAACCTCCGCCTGTTGTCCTGGAGTGCTCCGAAGCCTTAGTCCTCCTGTGAAGGGCTTATCCGTCAGTGATTAAAGCAGGCCGTGAAGAAGATTACCAATTCTACCAATCACGCTGGTCCAAACAGACATATGTCTTTCCTTCTTCACATGGTAAAAATGTAAGACTAGGTTTTTCAAAAATTGCTCAAATGAGAGAGAACTTCCTCACAGGCTTCGGTATCTTTTGTAATGTCTCCCGAAGTTGATATTGAAATTAAACAGAATCCAGGTGAGGTCTTGCCACCACATGGCAAAAGAAAACTATCCACACCTTCAGTTTATGCTGTGTTTTTCCATTAGTGTTACCTTAGATTAATTTAATATTTCATAGCCACATTTATTGTATATTAATTCTCTTTATGACACATGTTTTGTTAATCTATAGCTCCCACAGCCAATATAGCTGTTACATATATTCTAGTATTGGGATTTAAAGTGTTCTCTAAAAGCCTGCTCTGTTAATCTTGTTAGATTACCCAGTGATTTCATACGGTGGGGGATGTTTTTGAATCCTGATTCTGATTTTGATACGCCATCCAATTCACGAGCATATAGAAATTAGGTCATCATTCTGTCAAGGTCTGTTTTCAAGTTGTTAATGAAAGTGCCTAAGAGGATACATTTCTCATTACCCAATCCGAATTTCTCCATTTATTTCTTTTTCATGTCTTGAAGATTTGTTATTTTGATTTGGTTTGGTTTGGTTTTTAATCCTTATAATACAGTCTAATGCTGACATTATACTGGGCACTTTTTGAATATAAATAAGTTTAAATTCATAAACAAAGAGTTTCTTATAAAGCTGCTTATGTAGGTGTATATCTGTGAGTAAAATAAAACAGCATCCTCATAACCCCAAAACTCAGACATCGCAGACTCTGCTACAATGTGTGGCTGTATTTCTTTCTAAGCTTTTTTAAAGGACATTTTTTTTTTTTTTTTGAGACAGAGCCTTGCTGCGTCACCCAGGCTGCAGTGCAATGGCATGATCTCGTCTCACAGCAACCTCTGCCACCTGGGTTTAAGCGATTCTCCTGCGTCAGCCTCCTGAGTAGCTGGGATTACAGGTGCCTGCCACCACGCCCAGCTAATTTTTGTAATTTTTTAGTAAAGATGGGTTTTCACCATGTTGGCCAGGCTGGTGTTGAACTCCTGACCTCGTGATCCACCTGCCTCAGTCTCCAAAAGTGCTGGGATTACAGGTGTGAGCCACTGCACCCGGCCTAAAGGACATTTTTCTAAAGGGCGTTTTTCACTCTGTTCATTATCAGGCCTTTCTCTGTCTCTCCCTCTGATGGGAGGGAATGGTTAGTTCAGTCCTAACATTTGCAGGACCTGGGACAAGAAGACAAGCATGGGTTCACATGGGCCACATCTCAATGTTTAAAAATTCTAAATCACACTGGCAAGCTGTTAAATAAAACACGTGCTATCTGCTTACCTTAAGGAGTACACCTCCAAAGGACCTGGGTGGCCAGATTCTAACTTAGAGTTCTCTGACCTCTCAGGATTCTGTATCAGAACTCAGTGGAGCTGGGAGAGTCAGCCCAGAATCCTTCTCTTGTCCAGCTCTGCCCTGCCTAGAAGGTTCTCTGAATACACATAGGTAGACACCCAGCCCACAAATCTCAGATTCATCCACATCCCCTACATGTGACAGCTCCTCAGCCAGCCCTCGGGCTCAGGATATGCACACCGCTGGAGCAGTCCACTCTCAGGAGGACAGGTGGGAGAAGCTGCCTGCATAAGCCCTGAATGAAGGCCAGGCCATTTGGGCAGGGAATTCTGGGGCTCAGGGGCCTGGGGCATAGTCTGAAGTGAGCATGTGCTATTGTGGGTGCAGCTTTTTAGCTCCACAGACTGTTTGCTCCAGGAGGAGGGGTGTGGCCAGTGGAGGGACAGGGCAGAACCCTCTAAGACATAGGACGTCTCTCGAGTGGGCCAAAGGGTTCAACTGGGAGTGGTTCTCAGGTAATCCAGAGTGCTCTGCTCTTAGGAAATTCTAATACGTTGAGAATTACTCTTGAGTATTCATAATGGGAGCTCCTTTTGCCTAGAGGAAGACCTCAGGAGTGGGAAGCATGATGATACCACCACTCCCAGCTCCAGCAGAAGGGTGACGAGCACTGGGTAAAGCCATTAAAAGGGGGAATGAAGAGTTAGATGGGAGCCTACATTAAATAATACCCTAATGGGCCTATGACAGCAAAGGTAGTAATATAACCAAAGCATATAATCAAACACAAACACTCTGTGGCCTAGACTGTACACCATTATTTTAGTGTAAGTTACCAGGCTCAGACTGCCTGGGCTTAGACTCTAGCCAGAGTTCACTTCCTAGCTGTCTGATTTTGAGCAAATTAACTTCTCTATGGCACACTTTCCTTTTCTGTTAAGTGGGCATTTTGTAAAAGTACCTACCTTGGTAAATTGAAGGAAACCATGTATGTTAGATGCCCGGCCTTGCAATGACCAGTACGTAGTAAGCACTTTGCAAGCATTAGCTAATTTTCAAGTCAAACAATTGTTATTACCACTATTATTAATGTTATGCTATAGCATCTATGAGAAAATGCAGGCTAGTGGTCCTCTACCTCTCACAGTTCAATAATATGTGTATTAGTTTCCAGTGGCTGCTATAAAAAATTATCGCAAATGTAATGGCTGAAAACAACACAGATTTATTTTCTTACAGTTCTGTAGGTCAGGCATCCTAAAGTCAAGATGTCACAGGGCTGCATTCCTTCTGGAGACTGTAGGGGAGAAACCCTTTTCCTCCCTTTGCTGGCTTCTTGAGGCGGCTTGGATTCCTTGGCTTGTGGTCCCTTCCTCCATCTTCAAAAGCCCCAAGTAATCTTCAATTTTGATCTCTCCCTTTCTTCTCTCTCTTTCTCTTTATCATTGGGTTCACCTGCATAGTCCAGAATAATCTCCCCATCTCAAGATCCTTAACGTACTTACTCATTTCTGCAAAGTCCCTTTGCAATATTAGTCTGTATTAGTCTGCTCTTACACTGCTATGAAGAATACCTGAAACTGGGTAATTTATAAAGAAAAGAGGTTTAATTGACTCGTAGTTGGCTGAGGAGGCCTCAGGAAACTTACATCACGGCAGAAGGCACCTCTTCACAGGGTGGCAGGAGAGAGAATGAGTGCCCAGGGAAGGGGGAAGTGCCTACAAAACCATCGTACCTTGTGAGAACTCACCATCACGAGAACAGCCTGGGGGAAGCCACCTCCATGATTCAGTTATCGCTACCTGGTCCACCCTTGACAAGGGGATTATTACAATTCAAGGTGGCATCCACATGTCACCCTGAATTGTAATAACCCCCGTGTCACAGAGCCAAACCTCACAGAGCCAAACCATAAGCAATACCCATAGTCACAAGTTGCAGGGATTAGTACACAGACATAGGGGGTGGCAGTATTGACTCTTGGGCAGCATTTTGGTGGGGAGTCATTAGGAGATGTTTGAAGGAATTGTACTTGGCCGAGGGGAGCTCCCATTTGTGTTCTGCTAGGTTTCAAAGTAAGAGGAAGTTGCCTTGGGTGTGGTCAGCATTATCAGTTGACCAAGTCGGTGTTCAGTGTGTGTTACGGGAAGGACTGAGTGGTGTGTAGGCTGACAGTGAGTGTGAGGGCCCTCAACTGTGGCCACAAGGACAGCTTAACAAAGGAATGAAAACTCACTGTGCATGACTTTCCTGTTCTTGAGAAGAACATACCCAAGTCCTCCGAGGCTGGGTCCTCCCATCAGCTGCATTAGTCACAAATAGCAGAGTAATTCCCAGGCCTTGGGTGGGAGATGGTAACTTAGACTGGGGTGACACCTTCACTTAAATCTGAGCCTTCCTGAAATGTGAGTATTTGAAAGAATAGCAGGCTGGGCGCAGTGGCTCACGCTTGCAATCAAGAGGTCGAGACATCCCGGACAACATGGTGAAAACCAGTCACTACTAAAAATACAAAAATTAGCTGGGCATGGTGAGGTGTACCTGTATTTCCAGCTAGTCAGGAGGCTGAGGCAGGAGAATCCCTTGAACCCGGGAGGCGGAGGTTGCAGTGAGCCCCGATCACGCCACTGCACTCCAGCCTAGCAACAGAGCGAGACTCCGCCTCAAAAAGAAAAAAAAAGAATAGCAGATAGTATTGGGCAGATTTCAGTAAAGAATGAATGCACTTTTAACTTTACATTTCTAAACATATTAATAATCACATGTTAATAAAGGGGGAGTAAGGTAAAAATGCAGTCAGGCCGAAATACCCTCTTGCCATTTAAAGGACACTCTGTAGGATCAGGTGTTTATTATGGTTGACATTTCAAGGCTGTGTAAGTACTCAGCAGTTTTATTCTAGTCTAGCCTTCTCTGGTGGCTGCCATAATTAATTTTAGCCAATAAGGACAACAGAGAACACATAACCCTATAATTGAGTGACTTAAATAAAGCACATGTGAATTCCAACCTTGGAGCCAATTCTTGCTCGTCCCTGTATTTATTCTGTTGAATTCAGCTTCTAGTTCATGAAGTTCACCCAGTATCGTTTTACCCAGTGCCATGAGAATCACTCTGTATCCCTGGGTTCCCATTCAGAATGTAGTCTGTCTCAGTTGCCCTTTTATGTCCAAACTGTAATAAGAATTTTTTTTAAACTATTCAGCCTGAAAATTCCCTCACACCTCTTTTTGTTAGTTAGGGGAGAAGAGACTAAAGATGCCTTCGCTGGCATCTTGCATTTTTTCTAATTGTGTTACAATGATCCCGTTCCTTCCTGCAGGTGTTATAGGTAGGGCATGGGCACATAGATGTGCAGTGTGCTCAGGCATGCAGAGCAGGAGCAGGTGACTCTAGATGCCTTTTGACAGACAGTGTGTCTCTCTCCCACCCAGCCCCTTCTCACAGGAGCGTAACTATATTATGCTCTAATATATGATCAAAGCTTCTCATATCTAAAAATTGAGCATTGCCAGCATCCCAGAAGGCTCTTTCATGTGTCTTTCCCGTCAGAAGTAACCCAATTCTGACTTCTGTCACCGTCAGTGAGTTGTGTGGTTTTGAACGTCTTCTAAATGGGGTTGTATGGTACCTACTCTTTTTCCTCCGGCTTCTTTCACTCATTGTAATGCCTGAGATACTCAGCCACCTCTTTGCATGTATTTGAATAGCTTTGCCTTTTTATCGTGTGTGGTAGTTACTGTGTGAACACCTGAGCCTCTTCTAAATCCATTTTTTCTACTCCTCTCAGGTGGATATTCTTTCAGATATTCTTTTTTTTTCTTTGAGATGGAGTCTTGCTCTGTCACCCAGGCTGGAGTGCAATGGCACAACCTCAGTTCACGGCAACCTCCACCTCCCGAACTGATGCGATTCTCCTGCCTCAGCCTCTAGAGCAGGCGCCTGCCACCATGCCCAGCTGATTTTTGTATTCTTAGTAGAGACAGGGTTTCACCATATTGGCTAGGCTAGTTTCGAACTCCTGACTTGGTGATCTGCCTGCCCACCTCAGCCTTTCATAGTGTTGGGACTATGCATGAGCCACTGTGCCCAGCCCCAAATGGATCTTCTCAGGTGAAAAAATACAATCTTGACATCACCCCTGTCTCTGTACCGAAGAAAGCCCAGGCTCCTTAGCAGGGCGTAGGAGGCCCTTGTGCCCATCCCCCCAGCCTCATCTCCCACTGTGCCGCGGCTCCCACAGTATGCTCAGGGGACACCAAAGTGCTGTGCTGCCCACCCTGCTTGTCACAGCTCTGTGCCTGGCTCCTCCCGAAATCTCAGAGACTGCTTTTCCCAGACTCACTGCCTTCTCTCTCTTCATGTCTATACCTGGCCTAGGACATGAGTTTCAGGTTGAAGATTAGGTTTGGCTGTTTTTTTGTTTTTGTTTTAAAGTATAGGGTAAGGGGCTGGGTTTGGCAGCTCCTGCCTGTAATCCTAACACTTTGGGAGGCCAAGGCAGGTGGATCACCTGAGGTCAGGAGTTCAAGACCAGCCTGGCCAAGATGGTGAAACGCCGTATCTACTAAAAATAAAAAATTAGCCCGGCATGGTGGCGCACACCTATAATCCCAGCTACTTGGGAGGCTGAGGCAGGAGAATCGCTTGAACCCCGGGGGGGGGGCAGAGGTTGTAGTGAGCCTAGATCACACCTCTTCACTGTAGCCTGGGTGAAAGAGTGAGACTCCATCTCAAAAAAGTATAAGTATAAGGTAAGGGAGTGAGAAGGAATAGAAGTTTACTCTTTCTCACATTAAAAAAATAAAAGTCTGGAAATATGCAACTGAGGGACAGTGTGGGACGTCCGTGGCCACAGGGGACCCATGGCCCTTCTTCCTGAGCATGTACCTCCCTGGAATCCTGGAAAACCTCCATTCACAGCTCACTGATCAGCCCTTATGCTAGTGAGGCTGGAAAAGTAGAATTGTGCTGGGCACATAGTTGGTGTTCTGTTCCTGAGGAAGAAGAGAAACATGAATATTAGACAGGCCTTTGCAGCCTCTGTCGCTCCTGCACATCCTTTGAGACTCCTCTCAAGCATCATCCTCTCCAGGAAGCCTTCCCTACACCCTCAGTTTAGGCTTGGCACCTCTCAGCCTGCATCCCCATAGCAGTCTGCATGATTCTCTGTTGTAGAACGGTAAAGCATTGTACTAAAATTGTATCTGGGCCTTCCCCATTGGGCCATACACTTAAGGAGAAATGACTGTCTTACTAATCATCATACTGTTAAATGTCTGGAACATACAAGAACTTGGTAAACGTGTGTTGAACTGAACTCATCAGTTAATAATGTATATACTCCATGGGGCTGGAATTGTGTTCGTATGATATGTATCAATATGAAATTCTCAGCACAGCGCCAGGCACACAGTCCACTCTCAATAATATTTACTGATGAATGAATGAATGATACTTAAGACAGAAGGATGTAGATGGAAGAAGTCTCTCTCAAAATGCCGCTTTCCCAGTACATTGAAGAAAACAACTATTCATCAGCACAAATGGCTCCCCTAGCAGCAGGACACTGATGAGCAGTAATGAGAGAGGCTTTTTAATCCAGAGGCAACAGTGAGAAGAGAAACGAAATCAGTGGCAAACAAGCCTGGTTTCTGCGATATAGAACACTCCGCAGAGAGAAGTTGGCCTGTATATAAGGACTCTAATCTAGACAGGAACCTCTTGATGAGATTTCATTCCTTTGCCCTAAAAAGAATATTTTATTTCTGCCACCAGAAACAAAAGAATAAAAATCCCCCATTATCTAACTTTGCGTGACTGTCACAGAAAGGAAAAAGCTCGTGTGCCTGACTGAGAACCACAGTCTTGCCAAGAAGACCCTGAGATTCCACTCTTTTTTTGTGCTCTGCTTGACAGCTTTGAAATAAATCTCTCAATCGCTTGTCAGAAAGCCTGACCTTGGGTTGTTTGTGTGTTGGTATGTTTGTGTATGGATGTTTGCCCCAGCCGTATAGCTGTGTATTTCTTTAAGGTTAGGCCCTCCTCTTACTTTGATTTCAGTCCTCACCATAAAGGATGGCAAATCTCAGAGAGGTACTGGCTTATCTTTTAATATGCAAACTCTACCTTCAAATCCTAACATCCACAGTGTGTGAGTTAGTTGAGCAAGCAGAACTGTTTAAGCTTCTGCCTAAACAGATCACAGCAGATGAGTGCAGAAATAGAAACTAGTTGACTTAAGATGAAATGATAAAACTATTTTCTAGATTTCTACTATAACAAAAAGAACAAGCCAAGCAGCTTACATAGTTTCAGAGATTTTTTAACTCATCAGAGAGCTGAGATAAAAAAAACCTAAGCAAAGAAAATTACTAAAAGTAATAAGACTTTCCTAGAAGCAAATGTTTTCAGGATTGACTAAATCATTCAACAGGTTAACAGAAGACTGAGCAGCAGAGGCAAGTGTCAGTGATCTTGAAGAGAGGTCTAAACTGTTCAAACAGAAGCACAAGGGGATCTAACGTACAGCATGATGAATACAGTTAATGATATTGTACTGTTTACTTGAATGCACTAACAGTAGATCTTAAGTGTCCTCCCCAGACACACACACACACAAGGATGACTGTGTGGTGATAGGTGTGTTGATTAATTTGATTGTGATAATTATTATACAATATATAGATATGAAGTCATCATGTCGTATGCACTGAATAAATAAGATTATTATTTGTCAATTATACCTAATAAAGCTGGGGAAAAGGAAAACACAAAGTGAAAAAACAGTAATAAACATAGAACAGAGTATCCAAGATCTGGTGAATGTCAAACACTGTAACATATGTGTAACTGGAATCCAAGAAGAAAAAGAAGGCGAATGGGCCAGAAGAAATATTTGAAAAGGTAATGGTGAAAACTTTTCCGAACTGATGGAAAACGTCAAATTAAATACTCAAAAAGCGCAGAGACTCTTAAGCAGCAGCAATACAAAGAAAACACTATGTTGAAACAGATTGAATCAAAATGCTGAAAACACAAGATAAGGAGAGAATCTTCAGAGCTGCCAGAGGGGAACCTCATTGTGTGGAGGGAACAGTGGTAAGAATGCGGGCTGACTTCTCCATCAAAAACAATGGAAGCCAGAGAACAATGGAATGAGTGGAAAGAAAACATGTATACTAAAATTCCGTATCTAGTAAAAAATAAAATCCCCAAAAGAAAGGCCCCCCAAAATGACATTTTCAGATGACCAAAGCTGACAGAATCCATCAGACTTGCACTGCATGAAATACTAAAATCACTTCTTTGGGTTGAAAGGATATGAAATGAAGCCCCGATCTGTAGGGAGTAATGAGGAACATTAGAACACATAAAAATGTAGGTCAGCTCCAAATGATTTCAAAAAATCCGTATGTGAAGAAGTCATCATTACCACCGAAAGAAACAAACCAGAAAGCATGTGGTGTTTCAAAAAGACCTAGAGCAATAAGCAAACACTGAGCCAGCCAGGCCTGGAGCAGATCCAGCGCAGGCCAGTCTTGACAATATGGAAGAGGACTCACCTTCTAGACTGCTGTCTGTGTCACGGCTACTTTTTGCATACTCCAAGCTGCTAGAGTCCGTGATTAAAGGCCCTTCTAACCTCCGCAGCTCAGCTGGCAAGGACGGCAGCCTATCGCTTTCGTTGACCACAAGGACCTGAGCTCTGCAGAAGCAGTTGTCACCTCCTTGAAGAGCTTAAGCTTCCATGGAGATATTTTGTGGGTCAAACTGGCTAAGCAAAGGGGATCAAGTGACCCAGCAGGCAACAGGTGGGTACAAATGTTAGAAATCTAGAAAATAGTTTTTTCATTTCATCTTAAGTCAGCTAGTTTCTATTTCTGCACTCATCAGCTCTGATCTGTTTAGGCAGAAGCTTAAACAGTTCTGCTTGCTCAACTAACTCAGACACTGTGGATGTTAGGATTTGAAGGTAGAGTTTCCATATTAAAAGATAAGCCAGTACATCCCTGAGATTTACCATCCTTTATGGTGAGGACTGCACTCAAAGTAAGAGGAGGGCCTAACCTTAAAGAAATACACAGCCATACTGCTAGGGCAAACATCCATATACAGACACATGGACACACAAATAACCCAAGGATGGGCTTTCTGACAAGCCAAGGTAGAGGAACCCATGTGTATTGCCTGATGGTTTTACCTGACATTTGAATAATTCGTTTCACTGGGGATTTATAAGAGACCTTAGGGGACTGTATATCAGAATTTGAAGCGTGACTTACTGTGGATCCCTTCAAGGTATCATCTAATTACTTGGTAATTCATTTTTCTATTTGTCTACTAATGAACATGAGTTTATACTTTCTGAGAAATTACTAAGACTTTGACAAACGCCTGATAATATACTGAAGGAGGAATAGCATGCAATTTCCTGATGTTTAGGAGGCTGAAAACCATTATATATCTAAGAGAATGTGTGTTATCTCAGTTCTTGAGTCTGTTTTGACTTCTGAAGTTGTCTAGATTCTGTGTGGGTAAAAAGATATGAAGGATTTAGGAGAACTATCAAATATATGAATGAGACAATGGAAAAATGGTGATTATTATTTAGCAGACTCTATGTTCCTCATTTTACCAATATGAGAGCTTGAGAGGAGACAGTCCTTCTCTCTGAAATATTGTCTATATGAAACTGGCAGAGAATAAACAGAGGGGGCTCGGTATGAGCAAAACTTTAAAAAGTCAGCTGACTGCTCTGGAAACCTGAGTCTCACATGAGTGAGGGAGTAGAAAAGCTACATTCAAATTGCAAATGCTCAAGTAGTCTGTTTCCTCCATAAAAACTACTAGTTATAACTCAACCAAAATTTCATAAAGTTAATTGCTTATCAAGCATGGAATTTGAGTTTGAGTATAATTCTGCCTTTATACTAATTATCAGTCAGGGAGCTGAAATTGAGTGCTTAAGGAAATTTTGTCTTTATAGGGAAACACTAGCTTTGAAAGTACAATTCTCTGCCATCTCCCTGCCTCATACTAACTACAAAGAAAAGTACTACACAGGGGCTGGACTTGGTGGCTCATGCCTGTAATCCCAGCACTTTGGGAGGCCGAGGCAGGTGGATCACTTGAGGTCAGGAGTTCAAGACCAGTCTGACCAACATGGTAAAACCCATCTCTACTAAAAATACAAAAATTAGCCGGGTGCAGTGGTGTGTACCTGTCATCCCAGCTACTTGGGAGGCTGAGGCAAGAGAATCACTTGAACCTGGGAGGCAGAGGTTGCAGTGAGTTCGGATCACACCACTGCAGTCCAGCCTGGGTGGCAGAATGAGACTCCGTCTTAAAATAAAAAGGGCGAGGCAGGGAGTAATACACATACACATATATGACATGAAGATTCTAAACTAGTATCATGTAGTATAGGAGGTTATGATGATCTTCTTGTCAGAAGAGGAAGACTGTGTTGCTCTTCTCTCCCTTTTACTGTCCTAGTAGTATCAGAAATGACATTTAATCCACATGTCTCTACCTGAGATTTGCTGACTAATTAATCTTTCCATTAAATAAGGGATGTGTATAGCACTGAGCTGGGCTCTGGGGGAAATCTACAGAATATAGTAAAAAACTTTTGCCTTCAAGGTTCAATGAATAGATAGAAAGATAAAATACATCCACTTGACTAGAGAAATGCAGCAGTTGGAACTTATCAAACACAGCTGATGGATAGTTAGCACCAGATTTTTCCTAAGGTATTGCTGTCTTTGGCCCTTCTGCCTGGGTAGTGAGGTAGCTACAGGTAAACCTTGATGTGAAAACAAAGTAGACATAGATTCTGTCCAAATAAGATACATTCAAGAGTTTCATCATAAGACTTCAAAAGAACCTTGGTCTCCACAATCTTTTATCATAATCTGAACATTTCCTTTCTGTCGATCCCAGGACTTTAGACAAACTCAACCGATTATCAACCAGAAAATATTTTAAATTTACCTATAGCCTGGAATTCCCTGCTTCGAGCTGTCCCACCTTTCTGGACCAAACCAACATATTTTCTTAAATGTATGTGATTGATGCTTCTCTAAAATGCTAAAATGTATGAAACCAAGCTGTGCCACCTTCGTCACATGTTCTCAGGACCTCTTGAGGGCTGTGTCATGGGACACATTTATTCTGAGCCAAATATGACTCATCTTCATCTATTATTTTTTATGACTCATGGGTCACATTTATTCTGAGCAAAATATGAATGTGAGTCATATTTGGCTCAGAATAAATCTCTTCAAATATTGCTTTAAAAAGAAAAATACAAATCATAGACTAAGAAAATATATTTGCAAATCATGTATCAGGCAAAGGAGTAGAAAATGTAAAGAACACTTAGAAATCAATAAAGACAAACATCCTAATAAAATGGGCAAAAAATAGGAAAATATGTTCAATATCCGAGTTATCAAGGAAACACAAATTAAAACCACAATTATATGTCATATACACATGCACTAGAATGACTGCAATTAAGAACACTGACAATGTGAAGTGTTGATGAGGATATGGAGCCCCTGGAATGCACACCCATTACTGATGGGAATGTGAAATGGCACAACCACATTTGAAACAATTTGGCAATTTCTCATGTAGGTAAATATTCACTTACCAGGAAGCTCAGCCAGTACCCTTTTTGGTAATTACCCAAAAGAAGTTTAAACAGGAATATTGTCCACACAAAGACTTCTACAGAAAAGTTCAAAGCCCCTTTATTCATAATAGTCTATGCTGTAGACAGTTTAAATGTTTTTCAAGAGATGAGTAAAGTATATTAAAATAATTATTAATCAATTTTAAAATGAAATATGCATCCAATAACAAGAATGAATTTTTAAAATATTATACTGAGAGATGTAAGTCAGATACAACAGAATGCATCCTATATGATTCAAAATTCCATAATAGGCAAGACAGATCTATAGTTACAGAAAGAAGTTCAGTGATTTTCTTAGACTAGGTGGGCGTAGGATGGTGTTGACTGCAGAAGGGCATGAGAAAACCTTTTTCAGAAGATGGAACTGTTACACAGTGCATCCCGATTGTAGTGGTGCATATATTGGTGTCTAAACTTGCTAAAACTCATCAAAGTATACAATTAAAATTGTTATATTCCATATTATATAAATTACATCTAGATGAAGTTTCTTTAAAAAAAAAAAAAAAAAAAAAAAAAATTTCCAGGAATGAAACGTGGCTTCCAGAGGAATTGGCCAACTTCATCAGTTTTCCCAAAAATCCAATTCCTGGCTTGAGAAAATACCCAAAGTTCTCTATATGTTGATGTCTACCATCCTAGCTCTATGGAGTGCAGTATCTTTTTTTTTTTTTTTTTTTTGAGATGGAGTTTCACTCTTTCACCCAGGCTGGAGTGCAGTGGTGCGTATCGGCTCACTGCAACCTCTGCCTTCCAGTTTCAAGTGATTCTCCTGCCTCAGCCTCCCAAGCAGCTGGGATTACAGGTGCCCATCACCACGTCTGGCTAATTTTTGTATTTTTAGTGGAGACACAGTTTCACCATGTTGGCCAGGCTGATCTCAAACTCCTGGCCTCATGATCCACCCACCTTGGTGTCCCAAAGTGCTGGGATTACAGGCATGAGCCACTGTGCCCAGCTGGAGTGCAGTATCTTAAATGTAAGTGAATACTGTAATGTTGTGGGATAGTTGCAGGGCTTAGATTGGATTTTGGTGCTTCCAGAATTTGGATGGAAATGTTGGAAAAGTGATCACTAGATAAAGATTATACTTCCAAGGTGGACACTTGATCTGTACCACTGTGTATGCCATTCTGATGTTGCTTTAGCTGGGGCTGAGTTTGAACCAAGCCTTTTTAGGCTTATAGTACATTGAATTTCTGATTCATGCTGAACCAAACCTTTGACTATAAAGTGTCAGTCCATGGAGACCAAGAAATTGGAATACTCCATATCTGGATTTCAAAATGGTCAAAGAAAGCATCTGTTAAGTATAATGTAGGTTGATAGAAAGATCCCTCCAACTTTTGTGGCTGATGCCTTCAGAAAGGCATCAGATTCCAAATGCATCCTGTCCAAAATCAAGGAGAGGCAGGATTACATGGCCAATTTCAGGATTTTTAATGTCTTCTTGGACTCAGCTGACCTCTGGAAAACATGATTCAAGAGCCAATCAGGCAGGATCAGGAAGGATAAGCCAGGTAGGACCAAACAATAGTCATTCTGAAAGCTGGGAAAGTTTTGGCATCCTTGGCAACAAGGGAGGAGGGGTCAGGAGAGGCACCAGCTGACAGTGAAGCTGGCCTGGCAGTCACCTTCCAGAGGCCGTGCTGAATCTGGATGCCTCGGGAATTCTGCTGGTGCCACATGCCACCTTCTCCAATAATATGTCACTGACCACTCCAGCTGGAAGTGCTCACACTGACCTTGGAACCCCTTGGTACTCAGTCACCCATAATTCTCATTAGGTATTTTTTTTCTATTTAGTATTTATATAAGTATTTATCTCTCTGCCTTTCCTGGTGCTTCTAGTACATTGCAATCTACTATATACAGAACTTCTGACATCTTCATACTGCTATAGCCTACTATAGCACCTTGTTAATAATAAATGCTCTACAAAACACAAAAACTGAGTGAAGAAATCCTGAGGAAATAGAAAATATTATTGGCCTCAGATTATGGTCTTTCTGGTCTTTCTGTGCAAAAGCTATTAAACCAGTTTTGAAAAAAAAAATCATGGATTATTTAAAGGATGCCAATTTGGGGATATAAAACGTATTCTTTGTGTTTTTATTGCTACAGCTCTCTAGAGAAACAGGATGACATTTTCCAGCTACAGCATATTTTAGCAACAATTCCCAACTAATTCAGCTTATTTTTCAGCAAGTCAACCTCTGTTAACAACATATTACATTTTGATTTTTTTTAATATGTTCACCCTGGGGAGACATTCAAAGTAGACCCTTTAATAAGGGTGAGCTATACTGCTGATAGGACATCATGGTGTCATTTCACTTAAGAGAATATTTTTCCAGAAAGACACACTTTAATAACTGGTCAAACATACTAACCGCCTTATCTTTGCTTTGGGCTGTATAACTAATTTAGCTAGTCATTAGCTTCAAGGTAATGGAAGAGCACTTTCTGCAGTATTAACTGAATACCAAATCAGCTCCTAAAATACCTCCCTCCATGGTATTTAGACTGAAAAATGCCAGCTTATAAACCATGTATAGCTGGAAATTCAGGTGATTCAGAATGAAAACATGCTGTCTAGATAATGTTGTGATATAAAAATGATTTCAGTCTCACTTTTGATCTGATCTCTCCAGATGGACTAGACTTTAGTCATATGGGGAGGCAGTAGAGAGGCTAGTATTGTGCAAAGTTGAAAAGGAGGAGACAAAGCATGTGTAGGTCCCTACCATGGTGGATACCCACTCATAGCACGTGGCAGCGTTTGGCACTGTTGACTGTTCTCTCCCCTGCTAGCTTGTGGGTGCCCGTCTCACCTGCCTTTCCAGCCACCTTCCCCTACCCATTGCATCCTTCACAGCCCACCTTACAAGCTGGTCTTCCACCTGTCTTTTAACCACTGTTCTTTTCAAGGGGCCCATCCTTGGTCATCTCTTCAAACCAAGGCATCCTTTAGACCCTCTCATGTATTTCTGCAGTTCTGACTGTAGTTGGTGGACGCCAAGTCTGTCTTTCTAACTAGACAACTGTCTTGAGCTCCCGGCTTATACTTCAGATTGCCAACTGGATAACTCCACTGAATTTTCAGAAGCACTTCAAATGCAAAATGTCAATATTTGAACTCAGTTTTCCATCTCTTTGATCGCCCAAATGCAAACCTGTCCTGTCCTCTTACCTCGGTCCTTGCAATGAGTGGCACTTGGAATCCTCCATGCACACAGTATTCCAGACCCTTTTGTCTCCAGTGGCTGACTGATAACTGATTTCAGAAGGCCAATGATTCCTACATCCACCTCCTCTTTCCTATTAACTCAGGGTCCCCTGTTCTTTGCCTCAGCTACTGGAACAACCTACACTCTTCCTGCCTCCAGTGTATTCCTTCCAATAATCCATCCTTTATTCCCATACTGTACAATATGGTCATAGCACCCGCCCATGCAGTGATTCCCTAGAGCTTAAAAACCTCAGCTCCTTAACACAGTCTAGTTTGTTTCCTGGACCCTCTGTCCTCATCTTCCACCTACCCTCTCCCTCCTCCATTCCTCTCATCTCCAGCAACACCTTACACTTAACTCCTGTTGAACCATTTCCAGTTCTGGAACTCACTGAGTGCTGTTCAGACTTCCAGACCTTTGCATAGGCTGTTCCTTCCTCAGAGCCACTGGCTAGCAAAACTCTTTCTCCAACCCTAAGGGCAAATCTGACCTTCAGTTCTGCTTCCTGGAAATCTGATGCAGGTGGAATGTTTATGGGGTTAATAGGCAGTAAGTACTTACGATAAAGATGACTCTTGCTTGGTGCGTGGGATCTTGACAGGTAGGACTGTAAATGAACTACAAATACCTGGGAGAAGCCACAGCTGTGGGCTTCCCTGGAAGTCACGCTCACGGCGGTGAAGTTGTCTTCTTCAGCTTGGCCTTGTGCCCATGGAACTCCTGCCCACACATGTGGCACCTGGGGCTCCAACCCCGACATGGCTCCTCACTTACCAGCATGCGTCCTTCCGCAAACCCAAGTGAACACAGGGGTTCAGAGAAGTGTCCTCTGACCCTCCATGCTGATATGCTGCTGCTAGTCCTATATCCTTCTAAGTGAATCCAATGCCAAGTGTAGCCCGCTGTACTCCAGAGATCCTAAATGGCTATTTGTTCCTGAGACTATCCAGAGGGAGCATTGTCCCTCCTTTGCCCATTATTCCCAAGCAATGTCTAACCCACTCTTCAAGATCTTGGTCAAAGGCATTTTCCTCTGTAAACACACAGTGCCCATAAATAAGAGTTAAATAAATAACTAAATAATTCTTTTGTTGCAACCTCTGTGATATCCTAAAATAACACAGATTACAGACCTATTATTTTTTCTTTGTTATTACACTTTAAGTTCTGAGATACATGTGCAGAATGTGCAGGTTTGTAACATAGGTAAACATATGCCATGATGGTTGGCTGTACCCATCATCACATTAGATATTTCCTTTAATGCTATCCCTCTCCTAGCCCTCCATCTCCTGACAGGTCCCAGGGTGTGATGTTCCCCTCCCTGTGTCCATGTGTTCTCATTGTTCAACTCTCACTTATGAGTGAGAACATGTGATATTTGGTTTTCTGTTCTTGTGTTACTTTTCTGAGAATGATAGCTTCCAGCTTCATCCATGTCCCTGCAAAGAATGTGAACTCATCCTTTTTATGGCTGCATAGTATTCCATGGTGTGTTTATGTGCCACATTTTCTTTATCCAGTCTATCACTGATGGGCATTTGCGTTGGTTCCAAATCTTTGCTATTGTAAACAGTGCCACAATGAACATACATGTGCATGTGTCTTTATAATAGAATGATCTATAATCCTTTGGGTATATACCCAGTAATAGGATTGCTGGGTCAAATGGTATTTCTGGTTCTAAATCCTTAAGGAATTGCCACACTGTCATACACAATGGTTGAACTAATTTACACTCCCACCAACAGTGTAAAAGTGTTCCTGTTTCTCCACATCCTGTAGCATCTGTTGTTCCCTTTTTAATGATCGTCATTCTAACTGGCATAAGATGGTATCTCATTGCGGTTTGGATTTGCATTTCTCTAATAACCAGTGATGATGAGCTTTTTTTCATATGTTTGTTGGCCACATAAATGTCTTCCTTTGAGAAGCATCTGTTCATGTCCTTTGCCCACTTTTTGATGGGGTTTTTGGTTTTTTTCTTGTAGATTTGTTTAAGTTCTTTGTAGATTCTGGATATTATTAGCCCTTTGTCAGATGGATAGATTGCAAAAATGTTCTGCCATTCTGTAGGTTGTGTGTTCACTCTGATGAGAGTTTCTTTTGCTATGCAGAAGCTCTTCAGTTTAATTACATCCCATTTGTCAATTTTAGCTTTTGTTGTTATTGCTTTTGGTGTTTTAGTCATGAAGTCTTTGCTCATGCCTATGTCCTAAATGGTATTGCCTAGGTTTTCTTCTAGGGTTTTTATGGTTTTAGGTCTTACAATTCAAGTCTTTAATCCATCTTGAGTTAATTTTTGTGTAAGGTATAAGGAAAGGGTCCAGTTTCAGTTTTCTGCATGTGGCTAACCAGATACAGTCCTATTATAAACTTTGCTTGTGTTCCTCCAAAATTTGTCCTCTACTTTAAGCAGACTTCTTGAGGGTAGGATCAATTGATATTTATGTTTGTTTCTATTATTCCTACACCATGCCTACTTTACCCTGTGAGCACACATTAAAAGTTGAATGGTTGGATGAAGGGATGATGGTTGGGTGGATGGATGGCTGGATGAATGGGCTGATGGATGGATGTTGAATTAAAGGAAAGAGGGGATATGTGATTTCATGGATAAATAGATTTTTTCACAAAAAATCAACAGCCATTTTCCTATCCAAATAAAATAATGTAAGCAGCACCAAGAAACCAACTTTCAGTGTAATCATTTCTCTTGACCCATTCCTGGGCCAGAAGTCTCCCATTGGGGGTAAGTCATTGAAAGCCTCCAAATTATGAATATGGAGACAAAGAAAAAACCAAATAACTGAACCGTTAAAATGATAATAAATGTTATACCAGTAGCTAGTTTCCTAGGGCCCTGGAAAAATCTCTGTATAAGTGGAAACCTCTAAACAGAGATGAGAAAATTAGGAAAGCAGCTTGCTTTTGAGGGAGTTCTAGGGCAGACAGCAGGGTGGATGTCTGAGAAGCTGGGGCATCAGGAAGGCCTGCTACCTTGAGGGCCAGAAGCTCTAGGCATTCCTGTGAATAGATCCAGGGATTCAGGAAATTCCATCCTTCTCACAACTTTGCTCAGAACCAGGTCCCTGCACTCCACACTAAGAAATTTTGGCTCCATTTGCAAACAGGTCTCTGATATATTTCAACATGTACACAGCTTGGACTTTCTCAAAAGTAAACTAAAACCAAATGAATTACTTAATTCACACCTTATTCTGGAATTAATTGTCACTTCAAAGGCATTCTGAGAATATTCTTTTTTTTTTTTTAACTTTAGGTGCATACTATATCTGGCATTTCTCTTCATGTTATCCCTCCCCACCCTCCCCACCCCCCCCAGCCCCTGCTGTCTCTCCTCTACCCCCTCAACTGCCCCCAGTGTGTGATGCTCCTCTCCCTAAGTCCACGTGTTCTCATTGTTCAACACCCACCTATGAATGAGAACATGCAGTGTTTGGCTTTCTGTTCTTGTGTCAGTTTGCTGAGAATAATGGTTTCCAGATTCATCCAAGTCCCTACAAAGGACACAAACTCATCGTTTTTTATGGCTGCATGTATTCCATGGTGTATATGTGCCACATTTTCCCTGTCCAGTCTATCGTCGATGGGCATTTGGGTTGGTTCCAGGTCTTTGCTATTGTTCATGGGGCTGCAATGAACATATGTGTGCATGTGTCTTTATAGTAGAACGATTTATAATCCTTTGGGTATAGACCCAGTAATGGGATTGCTGAATCAAATGGAATTTCTATATCTAGATCCTTGAGGAATCACCACACTGTCTTCCACAATGGTTGAACTAATTTACACTCCCACCAACAGTGTAAAAGTGTTCCTATTTCTCCACATCCTCTCCAGCATCTGTTGTCTCCAGATTTTTTAATGATCGCCGTTCTAACTGGCATGAGATGGTATCTCAATGTGGTTTTGATTTGCATTTCTCTAATGACCAGTGATGATGAGTATTTTTTCATATGTTTGTTGGCCTCATATATGTCTTCTTTTGAAAAGTGTCTGTTCATATTCTTCACCCACTTTTGAATGGGGTTGTTTGTTTTTTTCTTGTAAATCTGTTTTAGTTCTTTGTAGATTCTGGATATTAGCCCTTTGTCAGATGGGTAGATTGTAAAAATTTTTCCCCATTCTGTTGGTTGCCGGTTCACTCTAACAATGGTTTCTTTTGCTGTACAGAAGCTCTGAATTTTAATTAGATCCCATAAGAGAGAGAATACAGCATTTCCTTTAGGTTGCAGACTGGCAGGAAGAGAGGCCCACAAACACACCAACTGTCAATCAGGTTTCCACTGTCATTAACCTGGAGAACAAGTCTTACCTGAAATATGGTGATCCCTGAGGGCTGGTTCCAAGCACCACATCTGAAAATAGCTTCTTTTGGTCACCAGGCCACTGACAGGTCCCTGGCTGTCAGACACTCAGGGCAAGCAGGTGCTTGCAGCTTTAGAAAACTCAGCCTTGCCTTAAAATCCCTCCTGGTTGCTATCATTGTTTTCATTCCTGTATTCTCTTCAGATAAGATGAAAGGATTTGAGGCTATCCAAATAAAGTTGTGCACTTTAAAGAGAAAAATAAATAAATAACATGAAAATGGCTTCTGGTGATTATAAGGTTTAGAGCAAGGGTACTAGCAAGTCATAGCAACCATATGCTCTTCACTCTCCTAAAAATTTACAAGTTTCTGGCAAAGTCAGTATTTCTCCATTGACAGGCTTGCCTACCCACAGCACCCACAGACTAACGCACGTAGGCAGCACGGAATTCCACAGACACAAGGTTACTGTCATGGGGAGCACAAAGCTAATAAATGTAGTGCCCATTGCTCTGTAGAAGAAAACAAACATACATTTTAAACACAACCTTTGAGCTTAATGGCTGAAATGTTTTTTGTGTCTTGGAAATGCTCCTTTGCTATTAAATCAAGGGTAATCATACTTCATTTAAATGTAGGAAGGAAATAATTGATGTTTTCACATTACTGAGCATTTGGTCCAAACACTGGCTCTGCAGTAAACAGCATACCGACATTTTAGGAGACAGGCAGCCGGCAGGAGGTAAACAGAGGGCTGCCTCCACGCAGCGAGGGCCAGGGAGCCGTGATAATGGCTGCCAGGTTTGCATCAGCTGCACTGATGGTCGATCATACCAGGCACCCGAGATGCTGGATGAAAGTGCTTTGCAATTCCCCCTACTTAATAATTAAAATTTCAATCATATTCTCCAATAATGATCATGATTAAAGAATGACAACACATTTCTAAAATCTGTAAGTGGCAGCAGAGACACCAGGCCTTCTTTAGCTAGATAAGCAGCTGCACTGAGATTTTATTTATGTTCTGTCAAACCCAAAGGTTTTCTTAAAGGAAGCTACCCTTTTTCTTTCTAGCTAAGGAAATCTGAATGTACAGAGAGCTGTATTTCTCTTTCTCTTCTTATAAGTATTCCCATAACAGCCGGGGTATTCTATTTTTTTTTCCAGATTTTTGAGCAGCCCAAGTAAATCAGAAGGCAGTCATTTTCTGCACGACAGTTCATCTAGTGTCCCATAATAGCCCACAACCCTAGAAATACCAAATCACAGCTTTTGCAGGCCTTTTGATGATTAGCATCCTTTCCCCAAAAAAACTACAAAGGAAAGACAAAAGAAGGCCACTTTTTCTTTAGCTTACTTGTGCGGTCACTTACAACATGTTGGACTTCTTATCACACACGTTTTAATATGAATAGTATGGTAACACACACACATGAAGTTCGTGATTCTCATTCTCCCTATTTTCAGAACCAATCTCTGCCCTAGAGACACATTTGTACCTCACAGTAGATTTTCATATTCCTTAATTCTGCTTTCTGCCCTTCTTGGAGCATTCATTAACTCATGCAGGCATCCATTCATCCACCCGTCTATCTATCCACACATTGAGCAATCGTGTCTTATCATTGTTCTAGGCACTGTATGTAAATACAAACATGAATTTTGAATTATTTGTACGACCTCCATGTATCCTTTCAGAACACAGCTGTGTCAATATAGGGCCATTAGAAGAGGTAATTGCTATTCAATCACTAGCTTTTTTATTTGATGTCTTCAGTAGAGATTATTAGAGTTCTGTATTCAGTGGGGATGCCTTCAGAGTTCGTGTCCATTTATTGTGTAAGTGGAGGAATCTTGAATAGCTGGATCCTCCACTGGCCCAGAAGCCCATCCTCCTTGCAAAGAGCTTATGGAAGACACACATGCAGGAAAAGTAATGGGTTGCATTATTATTAGCCTTGGCTTTATTATAAAATCTCATGGGTTCAACTTTGGTAAACCTGGGTGTACCGAGTGGAGAATGCCTGAACTCCTACGAACCAAGAGGTCTGGAAGAGAGCCTTGCATAGCAGACTCTCAGTAGATATTTGTTAAATGAAGAAGTTGGACTGTTCAGCCTTGCTCTCACACTGCCCTTGCATGCCCAAACCCAGGTCCTGGAACTCAGCTCTCCTGTAGGACCACAGTGGAGGCAAAGGCTCCAAGAGGGCAAGCGTTTGGCTTCAAAGTCCAAGCACCACACCAGGCCTCCTCCAGCTGCCACACTACCTCTGGTTTGCCTAGGAGAAAGGGTTTCCCGAGCAATGAGACCATTTCCTCTCCTGGAGAAGCCCTGAGATCTCTGGTCATGTGGGTGGAAGAGGAAGAGGAAGGGTCACATGCATGTACCCTAGACCCTTTCACCCCCTGACCACCCACACAAAGCAGACCCAAGTCAGCATTCA
This sequence comes from Cebus imitator, assembly GCF_001604975.1. Classification (NCBI taxonomy): domain Eukaryota; kingdom Metazoa; phylum Chordata; class Mammalia; order Primates; family Cebidae; genus Cebus; species Cebus imitator. The sequence goes on from NW_016107321.1 coordinate 3,743,842, forward strand.
CAAACCCAAAGAGCAGCTTTCTTTTGGGACAGTTCAGTGCCCTGTCCTTGATCCTATTTATTTTTGGGCAGGATTCCAGCTGGTCATGTGAATGGATGTACTAGTCAGGGTTCTCTAGAGGGACAGAACTAATTGGCTAGATGAATATATGAAGGGGAGTTTATTAAGGAGAATTGACTCAGACGATCACAAGGAGAAGTCCTACAACAGGCCATCTGCAAGCTGAGAAGCAAGGAAGCCAGTCTGAGTCCCAAAACCTTCAAAGTAGGAAAGCCAACAGCGCAGCCTTCGGTCTGTGGCTGAAGACCTCAGAGTCCTCGGCAAACCACTGGTGTAAGTCCAAGAGCCCAAAAGCTGACAAACTCGGAGCCTGACGTTTGAGGGCAGGAAGCATCCAGCACAGGAGAAAGATGAAGGCCGGAAGACTCAGCAAATCAAGTTCTTCCACGTTCTGCCTGCTTTTCTTCTGGCTGTACTGGCAGCTGATTAGATGGTCCCCACCCAGACTGAGGGTGGGTCTGCCTCCCCCAGTCCACTGACTCAAATGTCCTTTGGCAACACCCTCGCAGACGCACCCGGGAACAATGCTTTGTATCCTTCAACCCAATCAAGTTGACAATATTAACCATCACAATGCAGGCGCCTTTCACTTCCCCTAGAGGCCAACAACTTCCTTAGAAAAACATTTTTTAATAGTAATTGAGAACTGGAGGAAACTAGAAACACACATGGCCCACCTTGAAATTCTTTTCAATGTTTGTTTCTCTATAATATGTTGATGTGAGTTAAATATGTGTATATTTATTTGTATGCAAGTAATATTTCTATAACTTCCACGAGACCAGGGACCAGATGTGATTTTGTCAGCTAGGATAGCCTACACTGTTAGACCTCTATAAAAAAAGGAATCGTTAGGATGCTTTCATTTGAAATTTTTCTGATCACTGAGTGGCACTTAGTGGGCTGATATAAATAGCAAATCATTCATGCGGCAAATATTTCTGCAGTGTCATCTGCATGCTGATCATCATGCTGGGTGCTTAGAACACAGTGTGTCAGCTGGGCATGGTGGCTCATGCCTGTAATCCCAGCACTTTGGGAGGCTGAGGTGGGCAGATCACCTGAGGTCAGGAGTTCGCGATCAGCCTGACCAACATGGAGAAGCCCTGTCTCTACTAAAAATACAAAAATTAGCCGAGCATGGTGGCAGTCACCTGTAATCCCAGCTACTCAGGAGCCTGAGGCAGGAGGATGGCTTGAAGCCGGGAGATGGAGGTTGCAGTGAGCCGAGATCCTGCCACTGCACTCCAGCCTGGATGACAAGAGCAAAATTCTGTCTCAAAAAATAAAGAGGACATGGCATGTCAAATTAAACCAAACTGACAGTCCACGGTCTCAAGAAGCCTATGGTCTAATAAGAGAGACAGGATACAACCAATCTAGATGTAATATAACGTCTAGAAGAACCAGTGTTATGAAGAAAAATATAGCTGGGGAAGAAAATACGGAAAAACTGAAGCAATTCGGGGAGTGGCAGGATGATTTTAGACAGTCTAGATGGTCTTACTGGCTAGGTGATGTCTGAGCAGTGACCTAGATGAAGTTATGGACCAGAGAAAATCACTCAGAAATCCAAGTTATGCACAATCGACCTCCAGAAAGTAGTCAAGCTAATGGGGCTTCAGTGGCCCTAACGGTGGGATGGTTTTTTCACCTGGCCCTGGTGCTTTTCAACCCACGTATTCTAAATTTCAGCATGACTACCAATGCTGCTGCAGAGTTCCCCCAAAATAAACTTGGGCTTGCTCCAGGGACTAACAATTTCAAAAACCCAGATATTAAGAAACTTTTGTGACTATCATTATCGTTGAGTTAGAGAGCATACCAAAAGCAAAGACCAAGCTTAGCACCTGGAAACTGGACTCAGGACCACGAATGACCTGCTGCCCCTCCTGCCTGGTTAAGGAAGGAATTGGAAAGGATTCCTCAAGCAGTCAAGGGTTCCCCAAAGCCATCCCAACCCCAGCCAATGCCTTCTTCAAGAATTTCAGAGTATGGAGAATTACCCAAGGATCTAATAACATGAACCCGAGGTCTTTCTTTCACAGGACCCAGGATAATAAGGAAAGTGAGCTCAAAAGTAATAGGCTATGTACCGTCAGTGCTAAGCTGCCCTGACCTATAGAACCCAGACTGCTGTTCTGTGACCCATGGGGACATCGCCAAAATGCTGCTGGCACCCTGAGCGAGTAACGTGCATTGTTGCTTTTAGGGTTCCCTCCATCTCCTCAGAAAGAAAGAAAAAGAAGCCATGTGTGGTCTGTGCTTGCTTGACAAACCAGTCTCCCAGTGTATTTACTGACATCAGAATTTGCATTGCAGACACCAAGAAAACACTCTGTTATGTATTGTAGTAAAGAGTAGTGCTCTTTTACTTCCTCATTTCACTAAATAATAAGATACTGATCTTTCTCTCTGAAGAATTCAGCTACCAACTGGTACATTACTCATTTTTCTACGTGAATAATGTGTGTAGTAACTACTAGTGTTCCCAAAAAGGATAATCAGGAAGTTTGCCTTTTTTGAATTTGGGAAGAGGGAAGGAAGGGAAGAGGAAGCGAAGGGAAAGGGAGTGGAGGGTGGTGAGGAGGGGAGGGGAGAAAGGAAGGAAGGGAGGGAAGGAGGTTGAAAGGGGAAGGAAGGAGGGAGGAAGGCAAGGGAAGGAAGGCAAGGGAGAAGGAAGGAAGGAGGGAAGGAGAGAGAGAAACCATTGTGCATTAGTTGGAATTCTCTTTATTTCAAGGAATTGACTTCTGTGGGCATGGAGGCCAAGAAGTCTGAATCCTACTGGGCAGGTCAGAATGCTGGGAACAGAGCAGGAGCTGATGTTATAATCTTGAGACAGAATTTCTTCTTCCTCTGAGAAACCTCAGTTAAGGCCTTTCAACTGAATGAGTGAGGCCCATTAGGATGATTAAGGGCAATCCCACTGATTGTAGATTTTAGCCTCATCTACAAAATACCTTCACCACAACACCCAAAGTAATGTTTGGTTAAATAACCGGGTACTACAGATAAGCCAAGATGATATACAACACACATTGTCTGTCTATGCAGACAAGAGTCTGAGAAGCATTTGAAGTATTTAATAACACATGCACACACAGATTCTGAGAGTTTCTGTAGTCTGATGACTAAGGGTATGAAATGAGTGACAGAGCCAAGATATGAAGCCCAGGCAGTCTGACTCCCGCCCTCCTAACCACTACTCAGTACTGTTCACTGGTTCAAGGCTCAAGCCCTCGTTGACTAGAACAGATTAAATATTCCATTTAAAAAAAAACTTTCATCAAATGGATTTTGTGAATTAGATGGCCTTAGCATTTGCAACTGAATTATCAAAAATAGCTATAAGAGATATCAAAAATATGATTGAATACGTGTTAATATCTGAAAAATGTGTGTGGTCTTATATAGACTATGACAATACAAAATTGTATTAAGCCTGAAGTGATCTTGAGATGGAAATACATTTATATCGTAAGAGCACAGTAGCACAAAATTTTGCCAAGTGACTTGGGTGGAGGTGTATGTATATGCATGTGTGTGTGTGTGCGTGTGTGTGTGTGTGTGTGTGTATATATACACACATATGGAAGTGTAGTGACAGGCACAAGGAAGGCTTCTCAGTGCTCTGCCTATGCTAATCAGACCACATCATAACTTTATGTTCAATGCTTGGTCCCAAACTCAAGAGGGACACAAACATTGTTGTCCCAAACATTGACAGAAGACAATGTTCAGACCTCTCTAGAGAGGTCTTCTCATGGAAGTCATTGAAGGAACTGGAGCCATACATCTATATATATGTATATATACACACACATATGTATATGCATACACACATACATATGCATATATACACACATGCATATGCATATATGTGTGTGTATATATGTATATATGTATGTATGTGTGTATATACATATATACACACATATGTATATGTATGTGTGTATATACACACATATGTATATGTATGTGTGTATATGCACACATACATATACATATTGTGTGCATATATATATACCTATATATGTATGGATACATAGATATGTGTGTGTATACACACACATATCTATGTATCCATACACTACATAGATATGTGTGTGTATACACACACATATCTATGTATCCATACACATATCTATGTATCCATACATAGATATGTGTGTATATATATATACACACATATCTATGTATATGCATATATATACACACACACACACACGTGTGTGTGTGTGTGTGTGTGTAGAGAGAGCGAGAGAGAAAAAGAATTTGGATTTAAAGTCAAGGGCTCCCTGCTCCTCTCCTCTGAGTTATGGAATCATCACTATGGCAATGATAAATAGGGCTCAGTGGATCCCACTTAGGTCGCCATGAAGAATCTAGTCAGCACCCCAGCTAAACATTTGCTTGTAATACAACTACAAGCAAATTGAGAGGACAATCCCAAAAATAATACAGGAACCTAACCTAAAACAGTTGTGTGGGATGGTGCAATAGTTTCTTTAGCAGCATCTTTCACCCTTAAAGATTTAGAATTAAGTGGAGAAATGTTTTAAAGAATAAAAAAATGCAGAACCAGTATTTTGTGTTAAGGAATTTATATATACTTGAACTTTTAAAGAAATGTGGTTAATTAAGGAAATAGCTCAGCCTTGTGACTTAGCTTGAAACACAATTGAGTAATTGATTGAGGCTAGGGATATTAAGTTGAACTCTGACAAAGTTTGTAAACAGTATCAAAGCCTTTCAGAGAACTTAAGGCTCACTATGTTTATTGCTTCGATTTATTTGTAAGTTATTTAAGTCTTCAGGGGGAAAAAAAAAAACTAGTTTTTGAATCAGACTTTGGAAGCACTTAAGAATGTGTTAAGGCTGGGTGCGGTGGGTCATGCCTATAATCCTGGCACTTTGGGAGGCCAAGTCAGGCGGATCACTTGAGGTCAGAAGTTCAAGACCAGCCTGGCCAACATGGGGAAACCCCATCTCTACTAAAAATATAAAAATTATCAAGGCGTGGTGGTATGCCTATAATCCCAGCTATTCAGGAGGCTGAGGCATGAGAATCACTTGAGCCTGGGAAGTGGAGGGTGCAGTGAGCCAAGATTGCACCACTGCATGCCAGCCTGGGCAACAGAGTGAGACCTCATCTCAAAAAAAAAAAAAAGTGTTAAATTTATAAATGCAGTTTACAATGTTTAAAGGTGACACCAATTTTCTACAAAATTAAGGGCCCTATTTTGATCAGTCCCCTAATTCTCTAAATTTCACTCATGGGCACCTGGTGTCACTGTTGGCAGCTCCCTGTCCACCTGAACTTGCAGATGATGCATCCTGGATGGCCTTTCTAATATTTACCTGCATTGTACAAAACCACTGTTGACTGCCACTTTCTCCTGGAATCATCTCATATATTCCTGAGCCAGGTTACTCTGGTCATTTCAAGATGGGTGGTGCCTCAGCGTTGGGACTGGGTAGGTCCCTCTGGGAGCAGAGGCTGTGGGCAGGAGGTTCCCTCGGGTGGGCAGTGGGCAGGTGGCATCCTGGAGCTGCCTTGCCTCCTGTTGATGAAGTCTGTTGATGGAAGTGTAGTGACCGGCATAAGGAAGGCTTCTCAGTGCTCTGTCTAAGCTAATCAGGCCACATCGTAACTTTATATTCATTCGATGCTTGGTCCCAAAATCAAGAGGGAACTGATGGAAGACAATGTTCAGACCTCTCCAGAGAGATCTTCTCATGGAAGTCCTTGAAGGAGCTGGAGCTATTTTATCTGGAAATGAGATGATGGTAGGATGAAAGAGATCCCTGTTTTTAATAGTTCATTTGTTACAATGGGAGATTGGCCTTGGGAGGTGTTCAAGATGATTTTCTGCAGTGCTGGGACCCAAGAGAAATAACATGGAAATGCATCACGCGGCAGTTAGCCCCTTGCCAGTTCTCTTTCCATCAGTTCTGTTCTAGTCCCCAAGGCTTCTCTAATACCTGCTTACCTGCCTCTTTAACAAAAAGAAAGGAGGCCCTGGGCTCTTCCACAGGCGAAAGTGTTTTACTTTCATATTGCTCAGATCATTGCTTTTTTTTGCAGTTGTCTTCTGTGTGTGGCAAATAACACAATTCCATGTTTTCTACTTACATTAATGATGTGATATTTCTTTTGGAATAATTTTAATTAAATTAAGAATACATTAAGCAAATCATGGCAGGAGTGTTTTATGGATATGCCAAAAATTATGGAGGAGGCAAGAAAACAAATGGGCATTGGAAACACCAGTGCAGATTGTTATGTATTGCATTGTGGGGTAAATGGTTTCACTTGCACGTGGCATGTCAGAGGCAGCCGGCAGGGCAGAAGTTCTCACAATAGTTGGAGCTTCGCAACATGGGATGTGTTCTCACCAGTGAGCTTCTGGTTGAGACAAGGAGGCAGAGGAAGCCATCATTTCTCAAGGATGCTGCAGCGGGGGGCCTGCATGCATCTGGATGGTCCCTAAGGCTCAGCATCTTTGCCAGTGGTAATCAGGGCAAGTCCTCTTTTGGCCATGTACTTCGCCCCTCTTCACTTCTCTCTCTCTGAACTTAGGAGAGACTTGCAAAGAGATAAAGGAACACAACGAGGCCTTCTTCAGCTCCAGTAGCCAACAGTTTGTTTGTTGCCATTTCCCTGTGTATTTTGAGGTTGGAGGGTAATGCATGCAGCCAGACCACCCGCACCTTACGTCTTGAGAACCAAAGCTAGGACGCAGCTGTTGGGAGGACGAGTGATGGATCAGCAAGGAGGCAGGCACCCTTGGCTCTGGAACAACCAAAGTCTCCGGGGTGGGTGTGCGGGTCATGGAAGCACACTGAAATGGAGGAACCAAAGACCAAAGATGCTCCATTCCCAATGCTCCCGTTTTCCTCCACTTTCCCATTGCTCCCCTACACCTGTCTGTTTAGAATAACCGTAAATGTCATTATAAAGTATCAAGCCTGGCTGGTTATAGAAGTCTAGGCAGTGCCTCACTGTCTCTGACTCAGTCCAACACCCGCCGTCTCTGGTGGGACAAGTCTCTACTTTGGTTCTGATTTCTTCTTTGAGGTCTAGACACCAGTACCAAACAGTTGTTCTTGGCTGAGCCTCTTCACCGTGTGCATTTATTGGTCAGCTTATTTTATTGTTGCTTTGACTTAGATTTCCATGGAATATGAACATGAGAAGAGTCTGTCAAACACTAGGAGACATTTCACTTATTACAGCCCTGAGTATTTTTGGAGTTACCTCCTTTGAGTAAAATTGCCTTTCCCTGAGGCACGTGATCAGCAATGGGAGGGTATAAGAATAGATGAAAAAAGATTTTCTCTCTGTCAATCTTGAAACATTCTTTGAGTTTCTTTATGTTTCTTGGTTTTTCTCCCTAGTTACTTGTGTTTTAAGTTGCTGAAGACAAGTGACCAGGTTTGACAGTTATTTCGCTTAGAGGACATGCTAAATTGCGGGACAAAATCCAGTGTCGGACTTTGAAACCAGGGCACTACCGCTTTTATTGGCAGAATTGACTGAGCATACAAATTATAAATTGTTAGCATAAACCAAGTAATTGCAATAATAATATACACAGCTTCTTTTCTGTCAGGCTGGTCCAGATCAGTAACCACAAACCATTTATCCCAGGCAGTGTTCTTACCTGAGCCCTGATGGTCTCATTGGTAACACCTGTAAGTAAGCCATCCACCTACCGACCCCTTATCACTTTATTTTGAGCAGTCAGCATCTCAGACGCACCACTTTTTCATGTGACCTTGGGGAGAAAACACTGCACTTCCTGTGCTGCCAGAGTCCCAAAGCCATCCTTTACCTTGAACGCTTTTATTTTTAAATGATAGTACCACTCACTTGGGAAGGTTAGCTTGGACTCCAGCTTATAAGGACTGTCCAGCAAATAAATGAAAGGGTAGAGGAACAACAGCTCATGATCCTGTGGCTCGTGGCTTCCCAGTTTTGCAGGGAATGCCTTTACAGCCAGAGATGTCCAGGCTCCTGCCCCACAAATTAGGAGGAAACAGATAAAAGCTTTGTACAGCTGGGCGAGGTGGCTCAAGCCTGTAATCCCAGCACTTTGGGAGGCCGAGGCGGGTGGATCACGAGGTCAAGAGATCGAGACCATCCTGGTCAACATGGTGAAACCCCATCTCTACTAA
>NW_016107321.1:3752245-3783174 GCF_001604975.1 Cebus imitator
AAAAAAAAAAAAAAAAAAGCTTTGTACAGAATGTGTAGCAAAAGTACAAAGATTTGGATGGAAAAGATACATAGGAACATCAGCACAGATGCTATCTCAGGGGACAGAGAAAGGGAGGGAAGAAAAGAGAGAGGGAAAAGACTGGGTAAGAGAAGAACAAGATCTTTCTGTCACCTTTGCTTTTTACAAATTTGAAGCAAAAATGCCCCCAAAATCAGTATTAAATCTAAGATGTGGGTATGTGAGTCCTGATACATTAGTCTTTGTACTTTCTGTGTTTTAGAACAATTCGTTATATATGTATATAGACACATACATATATTGCATGTGTATATGTCCATCTAAAATGATCAAAACGCTTAGGATCCAGTTAAAATAATTCATTCAAGGGCAGTGTGAGAGCAGCCATTCAGGGATACGCAGACACCAAAGAATGGTGAATTTCTGGTGTTCCAAGAATCCAGTGAAATACCCCTGGTGTGGGGAAAAGTGAAGATCATTTATGGAGGCATAATGGAGGCACTGGACAGAGTCACGGTATCTTCTGTGCAGTGGCTAACACAGAGATGTAAGATTTGATTGGCTACTGTTGATTTCATTCTAAGGGGATTGCTTAGCAATATATTATAAAGAGGCAACAATGACAAAGGTCTCTACCTCGCACATCATGCAGACTGGTCTGAATGAAGTCTGGAAGTCTGGTGAATGTCTCAGAGCTCAACGCAAAGGTCAGGAAGCAGCGCTCATGCACCAGGGAAGAAAAACAGGCTGCTCTCATTCTGAGTTCTGCTCCATTTTTAGGGCTTAACTTTCCTCTAGGCCTAAGAAATTTGGAAGGTCCTGAAATTTTCTTTTCTTTTTACATATATGTCTGTATATTTTAAAAGAAAAAGGAGGCCAGGCTCAGTGGCTCATGCCTGTAATCCCAGCACTTTGGGAGGCTGAGGCGGGCAGATCACCAGGTGAGGAGATCGAGGTCATCCTGGCTAACAGGGTGAAACCCTGTCTCTACTAAAAATACAAAAAATTAGCCGGGCATGGTGGCACGTGCCCGTAGTCCCAGCTACTCGGGAAGCAGAGGGAGGAGAATTGCTTGAACCTGGGAAGCAGAGGTTGCAGTGAGTCAAGATCGCACCACTGCACTCCAGCCTGGGTGACAGAGAGAGATTGTCTCTCAAAAAAAAGAAAAAGGAAAGGAGGGATGGCAGAGCAGTATGGGAGATTTTCCCCAAACTTGTCTTCCCTACTGGGGGCCTTTTCTAACTAAACTTAAACCCATACACAGAAGATAAGTTATTTATAACTAAATCAAAATGTAAATTCATTTCCCCTGAGTTCAGTTCTGAAAAGGACTGGGGAATTCTGCTGTTAGGAGTTTTGAAGTGAATTTTAGGGTTTAGCCACAGGAAACCCTAAATTAAGTATGTCACAGAGAATTGAAGAATTTAGACACCTGGGGAAAAGCTGGTCAATGAACAGCAGTCCCTTCTCTGAGTGAAAAAGTAGCTTTTGGTTAACTTCACAGGGGGACTGAACTGTCCTAGGAGCAGGAAAGACGTTGCTATAGTAACGCTCAGCGTGAGGTGAGACAGAAAATGGGATTAAATAAAGGATATTTTCCTCCTATCAGCTTCTTTCCCTAAAGATCATTAAGAAGTCACCTATCCATAGCTAGCAGAAAAGAAATCCTATTTAGCCTTAAGGGTTGAAAAAGCCCACTTTTTCACCTGGGAAAAATAGGAGCTGCTTTCGTGTCCTGGGTACAGGGTACCTTTTAGCTGAATTTAGGGTATTTAGTTGAGGAAGTGGTTATTGTTCTTTTCTGTGTATACAGCAGAAAAATGGGTTGATGGGTGGAATTAAATGGCAATTTACAGAAACCCGAAGAGGTGTCTGTTCTGCTGTTGCCGCCTCCCACGTGAACCTCCCTCACTCCTGGCTCCATATTCCCAGTGTGGGAGGGTGGTTATAAATTAGAGGAGGATAAATTGTTTCATTTGTGCAGAGCTTTAATTTGAACAGAGGGGAGGTCTAATAAATCATGGGTAGAAGGGAGGCTGCGTTTAGTTTAAATGTTAAAGTATAGTTCAGGTTAACAAGGTTAAAAATAGATTGTTCCAGGAACAGGTATGAATTCCTTCGGTGACGCTCAGCCACCACAAACATCCTATTCCTTTTATGCTTCTACACAAAGTCAGATCTGGCTCAGACGCCAGGCTTCAGGACACCAGAATCTGCATTTGGGTTGGGGGGTTGGGGCTTTCCCCTCCCACAGCTGCGTTAAGTCCCAAGCCAGAGCTTTGGGTCGCTATGTCTGCTGGCATCTACCGGTTCCTCCAAGTCACTCTTGACCCTCAAAACCTCCCCAATGGCCTGCAAGCATGACGCTCCCTGCTTGGCCCCAGGCAGCCTCCAAGCCTCCCTTCCCAAAGCCTTCTTCCTTTTTTTTTGTTTGATTCTGAGATAGGATGTCTCTCTGTTGCCAAGGCTGGAGTGCAGTGATGCACTCTAGTGATCATAGCTTACTGCGGCCTCGACCTCCCCAGGCTCAGACGATCCTCCACCACATCACTACCACCCTGCCCTCCAGGTAGTGGGGACACAGGCCTGTGCCGCCACGCCCAGCTAAGTTTTATATTTTTTATAGAGCCAGGGTTTCAGCATGTTGCCCAGGCTGGTCTCGAACTCCTAAGATCAGTCCACCCGTCCTCTTTGTTTATGCTGCTGCCCTCTCTGCCCTGTCCCCTGGCCCTGCCACTCCATCTCCCCACAGGAGGCGTTCCAGAACTAAGGCCCCTGAACTCTCTGGAAGCAAAGGAAACCACCAACATCCAAGGCTATTGAGAGGAAGGGGAAGGGAAACCCCTTGTATTCTTTGCCGGCGGCCAATAGCAGGAAAGTGGGCCCAGCTCGTTGCTGCATGCAGTCACCTGGCCCCGCAGGTAAAGTGAGACCATGTGCTCTGCCCTATGACACGCAGACGCGGCACGGGGCAGCTGGCCTCAAGCATGCTGCACTGATCCCACTCGGCCGCAGCATGGGTGGATGATACAGGTGGGCTCGCTCTCCTGCTGCCCTGTCGGCCACTGGGATGGCAGCCAGAGGACACTTAGATGCCTTGAAGTCCAGGAAAGGGATCGCAGGCAGGCGTCTTCCTTCAAACTTGGAGAAAAGACAGCCTTCCCTTATTCCACTCAGAGGTGTCCATGTATAGGAGAAAGGGGAAGGTAAGCCTCAGGTCTCTGCTCCTCTGATCAATCTACCCTGCTTGACTTGGTGGCCAGAGCACCACGGATCCCCTCAGGAGCCCCCAGCAGCTGCATTCTAGCCCGAGGGACCTTCCTCCCCTGGGTCAGCACCGAGCACCAGCAGGTCACGTGAGGTGTATGTTTTACTGACCTGTCTTCATAGGTCAGGCAGCCTGTAAGTGGCCATCAGAAAGTTGAGTCCCCTCGGGTGGGAGCAGTGGCTCACATCTGTAATCCCAGCACTTTGGGAGGCCAAGGTGGGCAGATCACCTGAGGTTGGGAGTTTGAGACCAGCCTGACCAACATGGAGAAACCCTGTCTCTACTAAAAATACAAAAAAAAGCCAGGCATGGTGGCGCATGGCTGTGATCCCAGCTACTTGGGAGGCTGAGGCAGGAGAATTGCTTGAACCCAGGAGGCAGAGGTTGTGGTGAGCCGAGATAACACCATTGCACTCCAGCCTGGGCAACAAAAGCGGAACTCCCATCTCAAAAAATAAAACAAGAAAAGAAAAGAAAAAGAAAAAGGAAGAAAGTTGAGCCCCTCTCCCCATTTCTGTCTGACTGCTGTACACTCAGGCAGGGGAAGGCGTGTCGCCGCTGGGGATTTGGGGAGGCTGAGCAGGTCAGGTTCAAGGATTATGGGTTTTAGGCGGAGATTCAGCCCTGGCATCTGGTCCCTGAAGCCCAGTACTGTTATATTCTTGGAATCCGGAGTAAGATGTAGGCAGGGGTTACCTAGAAAAAAAAAAAAAAAAAAAGATATTGTGCCAAACACCCTTATTAGAAAAAAGCATGCTAAGGATAAATGAAAATGCAGACTGGAGAGGTATTGGCTTTTTTTTTTTTTTTTTTAGATAAATATTACTTGCCTTAGCAAAATAGGAATAAATCCATTAGACTGATAACAAATACCTCTGGCCAAAACCACTGGAAGGCTTTTTTCAAAGCAATTGAAATGCAAAATAAATTATATGTAAAGATTCTGCCCATACAGTATGTCGGGAGTGCCGCTCCATTCATCAAGGGGAACAAATGTGTTCGCCGCCACGCCGTAGCGCTCATCCAAAGCTCGCTGTTACTCAGAAGCCCTCACTACCCGCAGACAGGCTGAGCTCAGTGAATTAGCCTCTCAGGAGGAACTCAGCTTTTCAGAGCACAGCCTCACCACGTCAATTAATATTTGCTGATTGAATGCCTGCTCTGCGTCTCCCACTAACCAGGGGCTGCAGGGACTTCTTGGAGCATGGCAAGCACCCCAAGCGCTAGTTTAGTCTAAATGGAGAAACAATGCATGGAAATGGAAATGCCGGAGTCAATTTCGGAGATCTAATGACCTTGAGGAGCTCACACAGACATACACATTCCCGGGGGAAGGCGGTGGGGATGCTTTGGCTAAATCCGTTACAGAGCACTTCCTGTTCATCACACAATGTGTCTCAATCATTTCCTAAATAGAAAGGACAAGTTGACAGATATTGGGAGCCTCTTCCTGGCAAGAGGGTTTCCTCGGGAAGCTCACTCAGCCAGGCCCATCCCATGGAGCTGCCCTCAGATGGATCCTGGAGAAGCAATATCTGCAGCTCCCACCCACTGGGCCTGGCCTGACTGGTTCCCAGCCCTGGGAGCTGAAGCTCTGAAACTCAGCACCCAGCCTCCTACACTTTTGCTCTTTGTCTGCCTAAGGTCTAAGCCTGAGGCCTCGTAAGTTAGTTCCTGCACATTGAATCCAATTTCATGTAAATTAAATGCTAACTGGCTGCTGATGCCAGCATCTCTACCTTTGTCATTTAAAGTCACAGGCTCCTTAATGACTGCAATTAGGCAGCTCAGTTATTACTTGAGCTAGAGACGCTTAGAGAGGCATCTGTGATGGCAAAATGCTCAGCCTGCCCCACTCTTTCCATTAACCCCTTGGCTCTGCCTACGGGGCGTCAGCGTAGGCAGGAGTAAAATTAGCCGCTGAAGCACATTTATTTCTACCACAGGTAAAACTGACGGAACTCAGGATTGCAGGGCATTTCTCTTTTTTGGTTTTTTTTTTTTTGGTTATGACAATTTTAAAAAACGCGTTGTTCTTGTAAATTGCAGTATGTACTGTCCACTCTGGGTTACCTATTTACCACTAATAATTTATATGGTGTGATTTCTAAAACTACTGTCAGGCTTCTTTCCTTATAGTGTTACAAAATCTGTGTGACGATGAACTTATCTTCCACAGGGCTTTGCGTGAGTACCTCTCAGGCTTCCACACCCTGCTATGCTTCTTGGTACCATCGAACTCTTGAGCTTGATTTAGGCAATGCATGCCAGTTCCCCCAATTCATGTGGTGTATGGGAAGAATAAGACCACGCATGGGCCGGGCGTGGTGGCTCATGCCTGAAATCCCGACATTTTGGGAGGCTAAGGTGGGCAGATACCCTGAGGTCGGGAGTTCGAGACCAGCTTGACTAACATGGAGAAACTCCCCGTCTCTACTAAAAATACAAAATTAACCAGGCATGGTGGCGCATTCCTGTAATCCCAGCTACTCGGGAGGCTAAGGCAGGAGAATTGCTTAAACCTGGGAGGTGGAGGTTGTGGTGAGCCAAGATCATGCCATTGCACTCCAGCCTGGGCAATAAGAGCCAAACTCTGTCTCAAAAAAGACCACACGTGTTGGAAGAACTTCGTTCCCTGATTCTAATCCCTACTCATTTTCTTCACCTCGAGCAGGTCAGTTAACCTCTCAGACCCCAGTTTCCTCATCTGTGCATGGGGGAGAATGGCTTGCCTAAGTAGCAGCATGGCCATTGATGGAAAATGAGATGGTTTATGTTAAACTACGGACAGAGAATGATACAAACGTTATGTTTAGTTGTTACAATGTCCAAAATGAAAGGGAAGAGAACCTCTCTCTTTTATTATTATTATTGTTATTACTGTTTATGTTTTTGAGACAGAGTTTCGCTCCCAGGTTGGAATGCAGTGGCGTGATCTCAGCTCACTGCAACCTCTGCCTCCCAGGTTCAAGTGATTCTCTCTCCTCGGCCTCCAGAGTAGCTGGAACTACAGGTGCATGCCACCATGCCCAGCTAATTTTTGTATTTTTAGTAGAGACGGGTTTCACCATGTTGGCCAAGATGTTCTCGATCTTCTGACCTCATGATCTGCCTGCCTCAGCCTCCCAAAGTGCTAGAATTACAGGCATGAGCCATGGCTCCCGGCCGAGAACCTCTGCACCCGGCCGAGAACCTCTGTTTCGCATGCTGGCAGAGGCTCTCGGTAAACTGTTCATCTCCATGGCCGCATGCTGGCACCTTCGTTGAAAAGCATTCATGGGTGTTTGTGTGTGAGCAGGGCCGTGAAGGAACAGCTAAATTCCAGGCCACCTTCAGCTGGGAGTCCAAGCCAGTCCAGTCCAAGCCAGCGGAGGCTACCCCTGGTCCAGACTGCCACCTTAGATGCAAGCAGTGCTGCCCTCCCGCCTGGTGGTGGGGAATGGCACGCTATTCAGTGCCTTCTGTACTCACCCACTAAGGAGAAGTTCGTGTGAGTCATCAAAAAGCTGAAGCCCAGGATTTTAAAGTCATACTGAGGAATGGTTCTGAATAAAAGCCCTTTGTTATGATCACTAAAGTAAAACCTTTTTGTGGACAGTAAGGAACAGTGTCTTAAATCCAGCCTTCAAGAGTAAGGACTTTAAAATCATTTCATGGTGTATTTTTTTGTACTAATCATTTTACGTTTTTACTTATCGTAGGAGACGGAAAGCCCCTTCAATGACTCTGTACTGACTTTTGAAGTGGAGAAATAATTCTCCTTCAATTTCAGAGAAATTGAAGTTTACTTAAAGATGATTAAAAAATCTTTCTGACAGACTTTGAGAAGGTCTCTCTTCTGACTGCCGTCATTTTAAATAATTCAGAGTCAGCTTGGCATATGTCTGTTTATTAAAGTAGGCATGAAAATAAAACTGACTAGCGTGGCTGCGTTAGTCCACTGAACAGTATCTCGTCTTACATCGTCTCCAGAATTTCTAAAGTGAAAACCAGAAACTCATTGGCAGCGTCCTTCCGGCCTGCTTGGCTGACCGACGTGAGGCAGGACCAGCTTTATCTGCTTCCTGAAGACCTTTCCTCCAGGGTAGCACCTTTCTAGTGGCCACTCTTCTCAGAGAGTCAGAACAGCCAGCCCAGGAGGGAGGGAGGGAGGAAGGGAAGATGCCGGATGGCTGAGGAGACCCCAGGCAGGCAGCAGCTGCATCCTGGCTCTTCCTGGGGCCCTGAAGCCCCTGGGATTCCTTGACAGCAGAACCTGTAGCAGCAGGAGCAGCTCCTGCAGCTGCAGGGAAAACGGGAGTTCTCTGCAGGATCCCAATTTCTTTCTTTTTTGGAGACAGAGTCTTGCTCTGTGGCCCAAGCTGGAATGCAGTGGCGTGATCTCGGCTCACTGCAACGTCCACCTCCCAGGTTCAAGCAATTCTCCTCCCTCGGCCTCCCGAGTAGCTGGGATCACAGGTGTCTGCCACCACGCCTGGCTAATGTTTTAATTTTTAGTAGAGACAGGGTTTCAGCATGTTGGCCAGGCTGGTCTCGAACTCCTGACCTCAAGTGATCCATCCACCTCAACCTCCCAAAGTGCTGGGATTGTAGGCGTGAGCCACCATGCCTGGCCAGGACCCCAGACTCTTTCTGTAGCTCACAAATCAACAAAATGTGTACATATGTGAACTGTAATGCAGACCTCCCAGCCAAACCCAAAACTGCCATGGATTTGCGCTTCTCTTTGCACCGAGGCACTGATGTCTGAGCACCATGATTCTCTGCAGGGCTGAGCTGCTCTGCCCTGCTCTTCACCAGGTTCTATACCGCTTCTCCCATGTTGGTCACAGCTTTGGCTGTGCTGTGTTTTGTGCCGCAGACAGGCCGTTTCTGACTTTATTTGACTACTCCCTCCCCCAGAACCCCTGAAGGTGTTTAGCTGGTTGAATTCAAAAATCCCTCTGAGATGCTTTTAGTTCAGAACACTTTTGTTAGGAAAACCCTCTCTCTCTTTGCCAATGAGATTTTGCAAGAACAATCCCATCTTTGTCTTTCAGCTGACATTTTAGTCTTAAATTTTCTAGGGACACCTTCAGTTCAGCCTCTGATCACATTAGACTCTTATTCGTATTCTGGTGAGATGCTGGTCTTTAATATTCTGGAAGACAAATAAAGAACCCTCAGAAAACCCAGGGCCGTTCGACTTTCTACCTTCAGTCCTGAATGATATCAGGGAGCTCCCGAGAGCTTCAGGTGGCATTGGAAACATCTCTTGGGTCTGGAAAGGGCAGTTTAGACCCAAGCAATCTCAGAATGCATTTATGATAGAAACGTTAGGAATTTTTACTGCCTCACCTCTTCACTTCCTCCCTGTCTGCGAGGTAGAACGAGGGTTTTCTTATTCATTTCTAGCAACTTCCAGACCCCTGGTGAGGAGACCCTCTGTGTCTGCCGGCCATGTCTTTGCAGAACAACTCAGTCTGTCACGAGAGGCAGCCCCCACAGCGGCCGCAGTGGGGAAATGCCAGGCTTCTCAACCTCCATGTCAGCCATTATTGACATCTGGGGTGGGATAATCCTTTGTCTTGGGGACTGTTCTTTGCATTATAGATTGTTCAGCTGGAGTCTCTGGCCTCTGTCTGCTAGACACCAGAGGCACTCTGTAGTGCGACAGTGAAAAATGTGTTCCAGACCTTGTCAAGTGAGAACTTCTGACGATGGGAAGAGTAAAAACCTAGAGCCAAAGCACTGACGCTGGATTCCCGCCTCCACTTGGGTGACCTTGACCAAGTCTATCAGAGCTCATAGGACCTGCCCCTCGAGGTCGCCGGGATAATTAAACCCAATGATGTGGCAGGTTTCAGCACATGTTTAGTGAAGCCAAATCTCTTATCATCTGTTTTCTTAATTAATGGCAAGAATTATGCTAAGATGCATGGTAAGTAATAAAAATCCAGTTTCCTCGTTTCACCACAGGTAGACTTCTAGCCCTTTGGCACAAACTGGTTTAGTTCAGTGTAGACATCAGGCGCCCCGGATCCAGCTTTATCCTGGGAAAGAGAGGACATTTCACTTCAGGTGGTATCTCTCCTGTACCCCTTGAGAGCTGCTCCCACGCAGTTAATGACGCCCAGATAATCACAGACAGAGCTGCCTTCGGGGTGTGAACCGAGCTCTGGGTGATTGCACACTTTCATTTATCCGGCCTATTTGCATTCATACTAATTTGCATTTCTACACCTCCCACAGCTGACACTTGTTTTTCTAACGTTGTGATTCCAAAGCACTTTTCTGATTGCCACATGTCTGCTAGGAGAGCTCCCCATCAGGCGAGGGTTGCAGCCTCCTTCCCGGCTCTGCCCTCTTGATTTCCTGTTTTTGGAGGGAGACGCACCTGCCGTGAGCCCGCGCCTAATGAGCCATTGTTCTTCTGAGGAGCTCCTTGGCGTCAGCTTCCTTTCAGCTGCGGCATCGCAGGACCTTGCCTGCCTTTTCCTCTGGATTACACCTGGGACCTGCTACATTATGTTACCATGACAAGAGTCACCTTACTTTTCTCTTGTCGAAAGTGAGATTGACCTTCTCCCTGTTTCCGAAAGAAATGCGACTTAAAATTTAAGAGCCTGTAGCCGTCAGCTTGAGAGAGCCTACTCTGAAATGCTAAAAGAACAGTTTCCATTTAAGAATTTAGCAACAGTGCTAAGAACATCCAACCCCTACCTTTTTAAGCCTCTCATGTGCTTATATTTCTTAAAACAAAATGGCTATGTCTATTCCTTGCTTTCTGTAAAAGGCATACCCATCAGTTTAATACCATGTATGTTGTTAATTTTCCTAAGCCAATTTACAAGCAGCATTGGTCAAAATAGCTACCTGTGGGATGATCACCTGAATATCTAATAATGATAGAGCACTTAACAGTTTACTAATCCCTTAACAAAAGTCCATCATCTATTTTTTGATTTTCTTTTCTCTCTCAGTGTCCACATGGCCCATGCATTGAAAGGTTTAGATTTCCTATTTCCCCGAAGTGGACTGTTTCCCTTCCTTTCTGAGTGAAATTAAGAAAACCTATGAGTATAAAGTGTCATCTGCCCGATATGCCCTGTGTAAAATTTAACAGAATTCTTCCTGTAAGTGAATTTTAAAGAAAACAAGAACACTGACTATTCCATTTAATAACAAAACTTCTGGGATAGACCAACTTCCTCAGTGGGTTAAATGATGTGCAGATTATATTAACCCATGGACTATGGCATCACGACCCTCCACATCGTCACCCTGACTTAGTATGACCCAGACCAGCTCTGTATTTTTTGGATGAGGATAGACATGGGCTCATATAATAACTGCATCAATTACAAAGGAAGAATAAACAAACATTTACCCATCAAGTAGTCACCAGTGACCTGCCTTCGGTAGATAAACCAGGGTTCCTATTTGAGGAAAGGTATTATTTATTTTAATGGTCACATAATGGTCACTTTCAAAATATGCCTTTGACTACATTATGCCTATTTTCTGACTAGCCCCACTTAGGTGACTTAGTAAGTATGCTCATGTCACTACTTGAGAAAGGCATTGTTTAATATTCCTTTCAGGAATACATTAATATACAGTGTCAGAATTATGATACTTGGTTTTTATACACAGCCTGTCCCAGCTCAGGTGAGGTCATACCCTTTGGCAATCCCCGTGTAAAAAGTCAAAGGGGGCCCCTTTCCCAGACAGCAGACAGCCCCGCCCAGGCTTCCCTACCTGGTGCCATCCACGCCACCAGTCACGGCCACAGCGCATACAGGAGTCACCACTTATCTGTGCTTTCTATTTCTGCAGCCTCAGGTACTCACAGTCAACCGAGGCCCAGAGATAGTAAATGGAAAATATAAATTGCTCAGTGTTCTGAGTAGTGCGGCGGAATGTTACACCCTCCCACCCGGTCATGGGTCCTCGCTTTGTCCCGAATCTCCATGCTGTAGACACTACCCACCCTGTGGCCACTTAGTAGCCATCCAGAATAGCAGATCTATAGATCACAAGAAAAAGGATGGGTGCAGGAAAATGAGATATTTGGAGAGAGAGGGAGCCCACATTCACATAGCTTGTATCGCAGTCCTGGCACCATTATGTCTGCTCTGCTGTAGTGCTGTTGTTAATGTCTTACTTTGCTTAATTCATAAATTAAGCTACATCATAGACATATATGTATTGGAAAAAACATAGCATATGTAGGGTCTGTACTCCCGTGATTTCGGCATCCACTGGGGGTCTGGGAACGTACCCCCTTAGATAACAAGGGTGACCGTGACAGTCACATAAGCACCCTAGTTGTTATTTTCATAGACACTGCTACCAAACTTGTAAAGCTCTTCGCTGTGCCCAGGAGTGAGAGCTGCTAAGGGTGACTGGTCTCCCTAAGTGGACAACAGGTGGAACCTAACACATGGAGAGAGAAGAAAGGCCAATTTCAGACAACGAAAGCCGCTCTTACAGATACAGGCATTTCAGTAGCCAGGAGATGCTGAGGAAGGGCTCCTAACTCAGGTGCCCTGTGCCTAGAGATGCCTGCAAGTAGCCAGCCAGGATAATCAGCTTCAGTGCCAGGAGGGGACAAGGTCAGGCAGGAGTTTCAGTTTGACCCACGTTCCCATCATGCCTTTATTCTTTCTGTCCCATCCTCGCTTCCAAACAGCCATTCCCCCAAGCAGCTCATGACTGCAGGAACCTACCAGGACATCACAAATCATCAAAAGTTTAACCCTCCCAGGGAGCAATTACAATCCAAAAAGGCATTATTTACACCTCCCAAAAAAACACCTTGAGTTTGCAGAGAATGGCCAAAAACATTCTAGAACGACATGTCTCTATGCGACGCCTCCTCTTCCATCCCAGAGAATGAAATCCACTTGGTGAGAGCACACAGCAGACCCTCCCATCCCGCCCCCTGCTCTCTGTCCCTCCCATTCTGTCCCCTGCTCTCTGTCCCTCCCATCCCGCCCCCTACTCTCTTTCCTTCCCATCCCACCCCCTACTCTCTGTCCCTCCCATTCCGCCCCCTGATCTCTGTCCCTGCCATCCTGCCCCCTATTCAGTGTCCCTCCCATCCCAACCCCCCTGTTCCCTGTCTTCCCCATTCCCTCCTTTCCAAGTCATTGCTGGGAGGAGGGGGTGGGCCTCAGGGCCTCCCAGGCAGTTCTTGAGGAAAACCCACACTTCATGAGGAAAGGAAATCCTAGAGGAGTTTTCATGTAGACGTAGGTTTTATTTGGAAAAAAAAAAATCCAGAAATAAATACAACTGCCTGGAAAACTAAGTATATTTTACATTTTGGAATAATTTAAGTATCACTCCTGGTAAAGCAAGAGATGCAGAAAAATCAAGAGAGCTCGTAAGGCAGAGAGAGCCAGATAGGCAGGTCCTGACTCATTGGTGACCTTGAGCCGGTCCCTGACACCTCTGCAATTCCATTTCTGCAATCGTAAAACAGGGACAGCGATGACACCTATGTTGTTATATTTCAAATTAACACACTTTATTTTTTTAATGCGTTTAATATTTGTAAATATTTATAAAGCTCATATTAATATTTGCAAAGCTCTCTATACAAAGTAGGAGCTCAGCGGCGCTTTATAAACGACGTTAACAAAATGACTTCATTTACCTTCACAGGAACCCTTTGCATTAGGGATTATCCCCAATCAGGCAGGAGGTGTCAGAGCATGGTTTGGTAAAAATAGGGTACAGCTATCCAGGGAGTGTTTCAGGACAATGGAAATGTAACCGCTTATAATGCGTGCCCAAAAGGTTGCTTGTAAAATATTATCTTGCAAAATGATTTTAGAGTGAAATCATCTCTCTTTTTTCTGGCAAAGCTTTGAATTCCTCCCAGCTTACCTTCATTATATCCAGCTGCACAAAAGCCGGTGTGTTATTCCTATGCCTGCTGTCTCACCGGACCTGTCTGTTCACATTAACCTAGCTACCAGTGGAACAAAAATGCAATTGGCCAAGGGTTACATTTCTTTGTCATGAGCACAAGAGAGCAAGATCATGCCAGGCAAAAGCTTTCAGTAAATTTCAGCCAAGAACTTGGGCTTCTTCCCAGGAACTCTTTAACCCCCGCTTCTCCTCCCTCCCAGAAACATGAAGGCTACGTTACCCTTGGTGTTTTTCCTTGCCAAACTCAGGGTCTTTTTTTGTTTTGTTTATTTTCAAAGATGCACCTATTAGAGAAAGAAATGCTGCTGAATTTCCTTCAGCATGCCCCCCAATTTTAGGAGCTTGAAGATTTTCATGTTTCAAATTACCTTAAACTTTTCAAAGCACTTTCTTTCCCTACTTCATCTGTGATCCTGAAGAGGCAGGTGAAAGGGGTTTCGTAAGTCTGCATTTTTCAAAGGAGAAAATTAAGGCCCTGGGAGATGATATGACTTGCTCCACCGTTACACAAGTAGGAAAATAAAGACCCCCATTGTGCGTTGATTCTAGAACAGTCTGCGTTATACTCGTGTGTCTACACAAGTCAGCACACACCCCAGCCTGGGAGAGGACGTTGTTCTGAGGAACTGGGGCCCAGTTCCTGCCGCATGGATGGTGCTGGCTACAGGAAGACAGAGTCTGGGAGCAAAGCAGGAAGTCAAGGGAACCCCCACCACCCGGCAGGCAGAGGCCAGCCTCCCTCACCCTGTACCATGGACATTAACCTGGGATAATGGCAGAGGAAAACAGTACACAGAAAACTTTAAGCAGACATAGAAATAAGTCATCTTTTTCCCTATGATCTAAGGCAAGGTTGAGCTGGAATAGCAGACTGGCAAAATCTCTTGAGTAAAATAGCAAGTGAATAGAATGCTTGCTATTGGAATGGGGTGGAGTGGTGGCCTTCAAACCTCGTTCCTTGTAATACCACTACAAAATTTTGAAAACAATGTACCTCCTCACAAGTGCTTAAGTCCATCTGTAAAATTTCCCCTAGGTTTAAGTAGTAGCAAAAAGTGAAATTCCTGGAATATTATAAAAACTCACTTTTATTTTGAAACAGAGTTTCACTCTCGTCACCCAGGCTGGATCACGACTCACTGCAACCTCCGCCTCCTGGGTTCAAGTGATTCTCCTCTCTCAGCCTCCCAAGTAGCTGGAATTACAGGCATGTGCTACCACGCCCAGCTAATTTTTGTATTTTTAGTAGAGACAGGATTTCATCATGTTGGCCAGGCTGGTCCCGAACTCTTGACCTGAGGTGATCTGCTCACCTCAGCCTCCCAAAGTGCTGGATTACAGGCGGCAGCCACAGTGCCCGGTCTAATACTGACAATTTTTTTTATGAAAGAAGTGATACAGCAATCTTTTAAATGACAGAAATAGAATCTGAACACCATAGGGCCCACATCATTCATATTATAAATATATAAATAGGCTGTTCCTCATCAAAGGGAGATTCATACTGTGCCTCATTCTCCTGGTAGCCCATTTCACTTTCCTCAACCTCTAACATACGTTTTTATACTTGAAAATATTTTATTGGTCATCCAGTATATATCTCTGTAATAAAAATATGTAAAAGCTTTTAATTTTTAATTTCTTAGAATTAAAAATGAGATTCTGAGGTTAACAGGTTTTCCTACTAATTATTAAAATTATTACTAGTAAACAATCAAAACAAAAATACATTATAAGTTTTGATGAATACTTGTTAAACAAAAAGTAAAATGGCAATGGGTATGCCGAACTTACTGAGATGCTGTGGATGCATGCTGCTTACAGCTGGAGTGAGACAGTGTTCAGTATGAATTTTTCCCATTTTTAATTTTAATGTAAGCACTAAATAACTTTGTTCATATAAGTAAGTAGATTGCAATGGAAGAAATCTTCTAACAATATCGTTCCATTTTTTTGAAGTCATTTGCAGTTATATTCCAAAATCACATAATAGTCTGCCATCAAAAACTATTTTTATTTTTCAAAATTTTCAGAAACAAAGAATTAGAAGCCAAAGTATTGTTGACCCTTCGCCATGAAATTATTGGCACACTGACTTACCTTTTCAGTTCTTTAGAAGTATGCCCAACAAATAACTATTAATTGTACCTTTTATTTTGTAAATTTAAAAACCTTTTGTTTAATACATTCAGAATGAGTTGAAAAAATTTTCAATATTGTTATTTTCAATACGTCTTTGCCAGTAAAGTATCTCTTGATGAAATACTTTTATCATGTGCTTTAAATATATATTTACCCAAATGGAAGCTGCTGAGTCATTCAATTTATAAAGTAAATTATTTATCAAATTCAGTCTTCAATAATTAAAATCAGCATAAGTGAATATTGTTAATGTCAAAATATGTTAACATGTAATCCAAGGAATATTGTTGAAGGTCACTAAAAAGTAGATATCCATCTTGCAAGATGAGTTATGAAAGTCAGGATCAGAATGACATAGAATATTCATTTAACCATTTCACAAAGTTTAACAAGCTAAAATAAATATATCTGTTCTTGTACTTGATCTGTAATAAAGGAATATATATTATGTGTTGCTGAAATTATAGTTCTGTATGAAGCAAGGCTGGGCTGGAATGCTTTGGTGGGTACACATGTGTGTGTGCATTAAATGCACGCCAGTGTGTGGCATTTGTGAATAATTAAGAGTCATGTAATAATCCAGAAATAACTTTATTCATGATCAAACATTTTCAAGAAAGTGAAAAGATTAAACGTAGATATAGCTGTAGATAGAAATATTCTGACTCAGCTGCCAGCAATTTTAATTTTTTGTTGTTAATAAGAGGTGGAAAATATTAAAACACTTTATAACATAAAAATATGAGTATTGATTGCTCTTGGAATAAAAATTTTATGATGTGATTTAATAAAACAGGTTTTAACTACCTTGTTAAATAATGCACACCACATCTAAAAGGAACCACATAAAATGTTTATCTGCTGATTTGATCTAGTATTACCTTTAAAAATTTCATAGTTGCTAAAAGTATTTGTTATGTTTGAAAGACTAAGCTTCTTCAACAGCTCAAGGTTTCTTTCTTTCCAGTTAATGATACACTCTACAAATAAGTATTGACATTAGCTAATCATAATTGCTTACATAAAATGCATGGGAAAACATAAATTTTAGCATTCAATATTTCTTTTTTTTTTTTTTTTTTTTTGAGATGGAGTCTCGCTCTGTTGCCCAGGCTGAAGTGCAGTGACATGATCCCGGTTCAAGCCTCCCAATTTCAAGCAATTTTCCTGTCTCAACCTCCCGAGTAGCTGGGATTACAGGCATGTGTCACCTCACCTAGCTAATGTTTTTTGTAGTTTTAGTAGAGACAGGCTTTCACCATGTTGGTCAGGCTGGTCTCGAACTCCTGACCTCAGGTGATCTGCCTGTCTCAGCCTCCGAAAGTGCTGGGATTACAGACGCGAGCCTCTGCGCCCGGCCAGAATTCAGTATTTATTATCCATTCCCTCTGTGTTTTGTCTCACATTCTTCCCCAAGAGCAGTACAGTTACTGACAATAATCCCAGAAGAGAAGAGGTTAAGCAGTTAAACAGAAGTTGGTGAAAATTACTATCATTCTGCTGTGGTTTCACTGTTCTCTCCAAGACTCGTGTTGAAATTTATTTGTCAGTGTAACAGTGTTAAGAGCTGGGACCTTTAGGCAGGGATTAAGTCTTAAGGACTCTACCCTCATGAATGGATTAATGCCCTTTGTTTCATAACATACTTCCAAGGATAATTGTACAGTGAACAGCCTCAGAAGATAGAGATACTATGTCTTTCTGCAGCAAAGGGGAAGTTTGCTTCTCACAAAGACAATGTCTCCCTCTGTAGACAATGGCAGGCCTGCTCACCCTTCCATTATAAAAGACTCAGATTCCCTAAAGTCAGGGTCCTCCCACCTGTAATGCAACCCATGCCATGTTCAGATGGCATCTGGTCCATTTCAAACCACCCTGTGGGAACTGGCATTTGAGGAAAACCAGCACAGGAAAAAAGATACTGCTGTAAATAATGTCTGGTCCTTTGTCTCTGACCCAGGAACCTCTTGTCTTCTGCTGGTCTCCACAAAACTAGGCAGACTAACTTGTTACCTTGCAAAGAAAGCAAACTTTTAGATCCTTCACTGTTCTTGACCAGAATTAAAATGAAGTTTTCTCCTGGTAGCTACCTGGAGCCATGAATGTTTCCAGGTAACCAAGTGCCCATCCTCACTCAGAAGTATTCTGAATTACCAAAGAAAAGGCCCATTTCATGACTCTGAGACTCACCCTCCTCCCACACACCCTTGGACTTGAACTTCCGGATTCCTCTTTCTCCCTTGATCTACTTGTAGCCCAAATGTGAAAACAGCAGCCATCTCCAGGGCCTCCCTGACCCTCCCACTTCACAGCCAGGTTCTTCCTGTTCCATCTCAGAATGTTTTCTGAGCTCTGGAACTTGCTTCCACTTCCCTCCTCTAGCAACATCCTACCCATCAGGAGGTCTCAGCTCTGGGAGTGCCACCCTGCCTCACCACATTTGTGTTATCTGTCCCTCCCTCATACCCATGGCTCCCTGGGTTGCCTGTTTTCACACATACACAGCAATAGAAGTTAGGGTACTGCTTTGTTATAATGACCTGTTTACTTGCCCATGACTGACTGTAAGCTCCCTGAGGGCAGGAACTTTCTCTGTCTTGTTTATCATTGTGTCCCACACCTAGCCCAGCACCTAGCATGTCTCAGCACTTGATCAATATTTGCTGGTTGAATGTATAAATGAATAAATTGGTAAATGAGCAAGAGTATATAAATATTGCATCTTACATCGTATGAAGTGTGATATAGGTGATGGGAGCATTCACTTTGAAGGAATGGCGAATATCTCAAGGCACAATCCAGGTTAGCAAAGGTGCCATCTGTAGGTGTCCTGTCTAAGAGAAGTTTAGTTTCAGGGGCATCTTAAGTGATCTCTTGGACATGAGCAAAACTTGCCCCCTTCTTGAGCCAGCTGACCTGAGCAGGTCTGCCAGCCTTCCAGTCTTGGGGCAGGAATGTATGCCTCGCCATCAGGAAGAAGGTGGTGGGTGAAGCCAGGGAACCCTAGCCTCAGGTCAGCATATGCTAGAGGCCTGCTCGAAACACTGGCAGGGTGGCCATGTGGGACTTACGCAGTCACCTGCCTGAAAAAACATGGTCTGAAATATGTGCGTGCACACACATACACGGCAAGATGGAGGTTTTCCAGGGTAGAGTTACTCAGGCAGAAAAATAAAAGAAAAAAATGTGAATGTGCTTTTGGTTGCGAGCTTTATTGTATGTGTGAATTGCTGATTCTTTAGCAAGGCAGTAACAGTTGACAAAGAATTGCCCTTCAAATGTGTGGAAAAACACTCAGAGAACACAGCAATCCTCCAGAAAATCAAAGGCAGCCACAATGCTGCACACTTAGAGACGCAGAAAGGTGCCTCAGCCTTTGTGGCTGCGGCCCCGCACACGGGCATCTGCGATGCCAGCTGGATTGGAAGGTGGACAGAGCAGCCGCCTGCCTCTCCATGAGGCCCATGTGGACCCTGAAGCCCACAGACCCCGGCAGATGGCAGGCTTCTGTCTGCTCCCTCGACCCCAGCAGCCTGGCCCTCTCTGCCCTCTCCCGCCATCCCTCTCTGCCAGTCCCAGCAGGAATCGGACACCTTACAGATTCCTCAGTATCAGGAAGCAACCAGCGGAAAGGAAAAAATGCTGGAGTCTTCTGATAAAGGGCTGGGTTCTTTTAAGCCAGTTATTAATGTATGTCCTTCAGAATGTGAGTAGAAGAAAGAACTTGCCCTAGATTGCGCTGGGATGGAGGCGTGGGGCCTTGAGGAAGGCCTCCGTAGTGCAAGTGCCAGAAGGTGCAGGTGGCAGAGCATCGCTTACGTGTGTGAGCTGTGTCCAAATGGCAACCTCCACGGAGATGCACTCGGACAGCAGCCACACAAGTGTCACCCTCTGTGGGGACCCTCTGAGCCCATCCCCGCACCAAAGCTTCTCTCCAGTGGTGGAAACCTCTGTTTTTGGGTGTCTTAGCAAGCGTGATTTCAGTCTGGAGTCACGCCTGGACATGACTGATTTGCTGGAGGAGCCGGCGCAAATCACTGAGCGGCAGCATGTGGAAATCTGCAGACCGCAAGTGAAACGTGGGATTCAACGAAAGCCTGGTCATGTGCTCGTCCACGACACTTGATACATGGGATTCTTATGAAAGACTTACGTATTTGAATACTTCCAATCTCAGCAAAGGCCTACCTGTAGAACAGAGTGGCAGTGGAACAACTTTATCCTCAAGAAATACATATTTTGCATCCATGTCACAAAGTATCTTGCAACTGCATTTACTTTCACATGTCAGATTTCATGGAATAATTGCTAATTACCAGCAAACCAGACAAGATACAGACTTATGAAATTGCCTTGTAAGTTTAGTGACTGTTGAGCAAATGGAAGGAAGTAGAAAATCCTTGGGTCGGTTCTTCCTGAGTTCTAATCCCAGCTGTGTCTTTTACAGGCTGGTGGCCTTGAGTAAGTTTATTCAACTTTTATGTGTCTCAGCTTCCTCCTCTGAAAAATGTGGATGATAATAGTACCTACCAGTTAGGGTTGCTATGAGGATTAAAAAAGACAGTTCGCATAAAGCACTAGGATATGGCCCAATAATAACATGTACTATCTCAGCATTTTGGGAGGCCAAGGCTTGAGTCCAAGAGTTCAAGACCAGCCTGACCAACATGGCAAAACCCTATCTCTTCTAAAAACACAAAAAACTAGCTGAGTGTTGTGTTGCACATCAGTAGTCCCAGCTACCAGTGAGGCCAAGGTGGGAGGATTGCTGGAGCCAGAGAGGTCGAGGCTGCAGTGAGCTGTGATCATACTGCTGTACTCCCTCCTGGGAGATCAGAGTGAAACCCTGCCTCAAAAAAATAAATAAGCAACTGTATTAGTCAGTGTTCTCTAGAGGAACACAACTAATAGGACATGAACCACCACAGCTGGGCTCAAATCCGCTCTTTAATATTAATGTGCCTCAGTTTATCTTCAACACTGCATGCTGTACCCCAGTCTCAATACCAGCCCCACACTTCCTCATTGACCTTCACTGGCCAGTGCTTATCTTGCCTGTAGACTTTAGAAAATCACCAGAAACCTAATGATAAAGATCGTATTCATTCATTTAACTGATACGTATTCAGCACTGCCTGTAAACTGGGCACTTTTCTAGGCAATTCATATCCAATAATGAGACCCAGCATCTCCTCCCTCTTCTAGACAAATGGTGGAGAAAGATGACAGTGCTTGGATGTAGCCTGTGAGACTGGGAGCGAGAGCAGCGGAAGGGCCTGGTGGGGCGACGAGGCGTGGCGAGGCCCTGCGGTAGCCACAGTGTGCAGAGGAGGCTTCCAGAAAGAGGCAGCTTCCAACAGACCAGCACATTTTATGAATTCCAGCTTGGGATTGACAAGTCATCTAAATCTGTAAATGTTGTTTTCCTTGTCATTGGCCCCAAATCAAGGAATTTTAAGATGTACTTTGTCATCCACACTCCAGAACTTGACAAACACTGCCTATCCCCTATTCAAATATGTGTTCTTCATGCATGGGTAAGGGCAGAAGGTTCCCCCATAAACTTCAGGTGCTTACAGTGTGTAACTGCATCATGGTACTCACGTCCGGATTATTTACACGTCAGCTACAAGCTACACACCATGTCTCAGCTGCTCTCCATTTGCATGTAGACACTTTTGCACACATTAGAAAGCAGAGAGTGTATTCACAAGGAATGCGGGAAATCGTTTAATAAAAAAATAAGCAAAGAGCATGATAACCCTTCAGATACTATTTGAGAAAAATTAACATGAGTGCCTCGCTGTTCATTTGGGGGCCACATCTTCTCAGATGAGGACATCCAGCCACACCGACGCCAGGCTGGCGTACATTAAAGATGCTGATCTCTCACACCCAATGCAGTTGTCAAGTCCGCCCTAAGAGCACTGCGGCTCCTGACATTTCAAGGCCTTCTCGCAGTGCGTGCATTTCTCACTTAATATGATACTGACATGTAAATGGATTTATAGGAAATATAAATGCTTTCTAAAAGCCACAAATAAAATGTCTGAATGCATGCCCAGCTTGCATCATATTTTGGTCCACATGCTGTGAGTGATGTGGCGGTCAATGTCAGCCCCAGAAAAGGGCTGCCGTTGGCATCTTGATCATTGGCATCACCCCTATTTATTTATTGAAGTCTAGAATGCAAGGCCAGGGTGTGATTTCTCATTGGGAAATTGCCAGCCTAGAAGAAGAAGTAGCTTTGAAAATATGTTATTTTTCTCTGGGGCATTTTTCCTATTTCTTTCTTCCTTCCTTGCTTCCTTCTTCCTTCCTTCCTTTCTTCCTCCCTCCCTCCCTCCCTCCCTTCTTTCTTCCTTTCTTCTTTCTTTATCTTTCAAAATTTCTTCCTTTTTCATAATTCTTTCAGCAGACAGAGGGGGAATAATAAAGAAACAGTGAAATGAAGTATAAACAGAGCATCTATGAGAATATAGACATTAGTCAAAAAAGAGAGGAGATAGGTGTAAAGTTAATTTTTTAAGATTTTATTTGTGTTTTCTGGCTGGGCACAGTGGCTCACATCTGTAATCCCAGCACTTTGGGAGGCCAAGTGGGTGGACCACTGGAAGTCAGGAGTTCGACACCAGCCTGACCAACATGATAAAACCCCATCTCTAACTAAAAATACAAAAATTAGCTGGGCATGGTGGTGGGCGCCTGTAGTCCCAGCTGCTTGGGAGGCTGAGGCAGGAGAGCTGCTTGTACCCAGGAGGCAGAGGTTGCAGTGAGCTGAGATCATGTCACTGCACTCTAACCTGGGCAACAGAGTAAAACTCTATCTCAAAAAAAAAAAAAAAAAAAAAAAAAAAAAGACTTGATGTGTGTTTTCTTAGTCAGTTATTTTGGGTTGTTACTGTTTTGCTTTCAACTGGAGAACTAAGTGGAATCCTTGGCTAATATGTTTTATGTGGGTCCCGCACCAGTTATCGCAAATGATTCCTTGGAGTAAAACCTGAGAAGTATTTTCCTTTACTAGATTATGTTTCTGTAATGATAACTCGTTAAACAGAAATGCTAGATAGAAATCCAAAGAACTTAAGTTGTTCTTTTGTATCAACATTCTTTACTTCTGAAATTGACTAAATTCTAACCTTTTTCCATTATCATAGTCACTCTTTTGCCTAAGAATATAACAAGAATTTCTTCAACACCACTGATGCTCAATCTCTGACTATACATAATCCAGAATTTCAAGAACTTATTTCAAATTTTTAACTGTTTTTAAATAATTTTTAAACTCTTTATGTGATTTCTTCTGTGTAGACCCTGCACAAAAGTTCTTCTTACGTTAACTTTATACGATCCTTAATTTTCCCCTAAATATCTAATGTGGTCTCTTCAGAATAACACAACAACCAGGGTTGGAAACAGTGCAAGAGGTAAATGTCTCTATCTGAACAAACTCGTCCTGTGATCTCGGGAGCCTCCTCCATTCCTCCGTTAATGGCGCTGTGGACATGGGGAAAGGAACGTCATCTGCAGAAGTTACAGCATATTGTCTAGCCACCCTCATGCTGGTCCTGCTTAATTTTTAGTGAAGATCGAATGCAATTTCTGCATGCGCTCAGGGCATTGGTGATGATCCAGAAAGGAAACTCCAGGCATAACCGCCACATACCCAACTTGCTTCTAACCACTTTTCTACAACTTTTGGATGGAAAGTCCACATCTACTCATTAATTGTCTAGAAAATTGATTTTTGCCCTTCAAAGTCGCCCGAGAATTTCCACGTATGTTGAGAATTCACCACGTTTCAATTCATACTGAAGTACCCCCACTCAAAATGGAGATGCGGAGTGCCTCGACTCTCCTGGTGTGGGGCATGGGAACCCTCGAGTGCCTGGAGGGTAAAGGCTCACCCAGGTGAATTTCACATGATTTTCGTACATCTTCACCCAAAGGCATAAGGACCAGGAGGCTCCTTCCTTTCTGTACTTTACTTTACTTCCCCACTTGCTGTCCTTTATTGCTCTCTGTCTCCAGTGGTTCAGGCAAAAAATTAGGGTTAGCAAGAAATAGAAATTTCAGAGAAGCAACCTCTGCGGAGTCGAGGAAGGTCACAAATCTCGTAGCACGTGATTTAGTATGGCAAATGGGAGAAACAAGAGCCAGCGGCCAGCACATTCCCTCTTCAGCTGTGTTAGCCTGGACATGTCACTTCGTCTTCAAGCTTCAGTTTCTTCATTTGTAAAATCAGGATCTTAATTTTTAAAAAGGAAATAAAACTGGGGCTGATGTGGGAGGACCACTTGAGCCCAGGAGTTTGAGACCAGCCTGGGCACCATAGGGAGACCCTGTATCTAAATAATACAAAAATTAGCCGGGCGTGGTGGCACGTGCCTGTGATCCCAGCTACTCAGGAGGCTGAAGTGGGAGGATTACCAAGCCCAGAAAGTGGAGGCTGCAGTGAGATGTTATTGCGCCACTGCACTACCGCCTAGGTGACAGAAATTATAAATAAAATAAGAAAACTGTTCATTGTGCCAAAAGTCCATGAGCCATGCCTGGCACCAACAGTTGGTATCTCTGTTCATTTGTATATAGTCATTGCATCCATATCAACTGAGGCCACTCCAGCCCCTGCACCTTTGAAAACTGCTTAAGAGTAACTCCTGATCTCTCATGACACATTTCAGAGAAAAAATACTTTATTGCATATTCATTTCTCTTAATATATTTTAAAAATCAGGTTTTTTACTTTATCAAAGTCTTAAATGCCTTTCATGTGCCAGGCACAGTGTTAGGAACTTTCTTAAACACAGTATTTGAATCTCTACAGCAATCCCACAAGTAGGTTCCAATTTCCCCATTTCACGGTAGAATAAATGGAAATCCAGAGATGGTAAGTGAACTGCTCAGAGCCGCTATTACTCAGAGAGGGGAGGGCCAGAATTGGGACTCAGGCCTGGCTAGAGTTATTCAACACAAACAGAATCTAATTAGTTCCCTTACAAAAGTCAGAGGAGGCCGGGTGTGGTGGCTCATACCTGTAATCCTAGCACTTTGGGAGGCAGAGGCAGGTGGATCACTTGAGGTCAGGAGTTTGAGACCAGCCTCATCAACATGGTGAAACCCCATCTCTACTAAAATCATACAAAAATTAGCTGGGAGTCATGGCACCTGCCTGTAATCCCAGCTACTCAGGAGGCAGAGGCAGGAGAATTGCTTAAACCTGGGAGGAAGAGGTTGCAGTGAGCCAGGATCATGCCACTGCACTCCAGCCTGGGCAACAAAGCTAGACTCCATCTCAAAAAAAAAGGATAGGCCCTGAGGTCCCAACCTGTGGTTGGAACCTCAGGTTCTGGGGTCAAAATCATCTGGCTGAGTGCTAGTTGGTCACTCTGTATCACGGTGGCCTGGAGACCTCACTGTCCTCTGTAAGCATCCATCTCGTCCTTGTAAAATGGTCACCTAAGAGGGGTACCAGGTGAGAGAACGCACGTGAAGCATCAATCTCTCTGTGTAGCACGTTAGCTCAGGAAAGGATTCTCACAATTTTCATTACATGAATATCCATTTAGTGAATAGTAACAACCTTACATATTTGTGTGTTGCTGTGTGAACTTATAATTCCATGTCCTTCATGTAAACGATGTGTTTACATTGAACGTATCTTCAGAGACTCGCTTTACCGCGTGACTTCTACTTTTCTGTGATACATGATTGTTTCTGTGTAGGCAACACCAGACATTGTTTCCCGATTTGGGCTGGAACACTGGAAAAGTCCACTGCCTGTATGTGAAAATGCCAATGGACTTTTATAAGCAAAGTCAACTGCAAAGTGTCGATAGGGGCAGGCAGTTAGATCTGAGGCACAAACTCGGTTTAGAAAGAATTCTTACATTGGTGCTAAAGTTCTAGAAGCAAATACTATGTGGGAGGCCATCGAAGGAGTGAATTGTTGTTCACACTTCAGCTTTGATTTGGAGACACCTGTGAAAGAAAATAATCTTTTTCCCAGTACTTACTGGTTATTTTATTTCGAGAAAACATTCCTGTTATTTTAGCCAAGGTAATTGCCTTGGCTTTCGGGAATGGTTTGTGCTAAATGAACAGCGACACCTACTGGTGGACGATGATCATGTTTATTTACTGGAAGAAGCGACTGTTCTCACTTTGCTGTGTATGATTCCAGAAATAACGCAGAATGTTTTGATTTGAAAAAGCAAAGAATCAACAATGGAATTAAAAAGAAAAATCAAACCATGTTGAGGAAGATACATGAATATAGACAAATTCACTCTTTGGAGTGAAGATTGATCTTTCTTCTCTTAAAAATGCTGGGTCCCCCCCAACCACCACCATAAAAATAGGCGTGTCAGCGCTGCTGTGAGGAAGGCAGTTCCAGTGCCAAGTGAAGATGTTTGACTTGACTCACCTGCTTTTCCTCTCTGCACGGATTCAACAGATTGGCAGAGACCACTTCAAACACATTATTTGTCTAGCTCATAACGTATTGATACTTCCAAAGCAAGTCTCTCCATTCTGTCACTTGGTTATTTAAATATTTTTATTGATGTACAGGAATACTTTTCCAGGTGGCGTTATCAGAAGCCTTAGTGAGAATGAGTAACTGTAAACACAACCGCTGCTCAGCTGGCAGCGTGAGAGCCTGGCGCTGCGACACTGCCAGGCCCCGTGGTGTCAGCCAGGCCTGGGGAACACGGGAAGCCAGCCTGCAGCCCCCAGCGTTACTGACACCCTGGGTGGGCCACTGAGGCTGCATCTCAGCTTGGAGTGGAAAGTAGCAGGTCTGTGTGCATTCCCCCAGCTCAGCTTTGCCTAGGGCCCTGTCCGTGGGTAGTTATTACACACTGTGATTTACAAAAGCTGGTATTTTCATCTAATTTGCTTTACTGGGTCTAGAGGTTAAAACCCAGGGGGGCCGAGGGATGACTAAGTGGCAGCCCATATCTCCAACGCGTTGTGAAAGTTATTTAACGTGAGCTTCCTTGTCTGTAAAAATGTGTGTGTTGAGTACCGCTGTGAGGATTACAAGAAACAATAGACGTGACCCCTAGCCCCGCGAGTTTTCTCTTTCTTAAGACACAAATCCCATTCTCAGCATTATGGGAGAAGGTACATGTATATACTTTAATTCAGAGATGAAATCAACAGTGCATGGTCTTAGAGGCATTAGGTGGCTTTTTCAGGCCATCAGAAACTCTGGGCCCAAGGCAAGCTCTTTGGTTGCTCATGGCCCGGGTCTGAAGCTTGAACAAGGGGTGAGCGTGAGCGGGCACGGCCACACCCCCTACTCCTTCCATGACCCCGTCTCCCTCCAGGGTTCTGTTCTCTGTCTTCCTTTCTTCTCCTTCTGGTACCTCATCCCAAAGCTTTAGCTGCTTCCCTAATAAGACGTGGCTTGCTTTGCTTTGCTTTTCTCTTTCCTTTTCCTTCTTTTCTTTTCTCGACAGAGTTTTGCTCTTATCGCCCAGGCTGGAGTGCAGTGGCATGATTTCAGCTCACTGCAACCTCCACCTCCTGGGTTCAAGCAATTCTCCTGCCTCAGCCTCCCGAGGAGCTGGGATTACAGGCATGTGCCATCACGCCCTGCTAATTTTTTTGTGTTTTTAGTAGAGACAGAGTTTCACTATTTTGGCCAGCTGGTCTCAAACTCCTGATCTCAGATGATGCACCCTCCTCAGCCTCCCAAAGTGCTGGGATTATAGGTGTGAGCCACCGCGCCTAGCCATAGACATGGCTTTCAATGCAAATCCTGCCTCCTGACCACTCTCCTGTGTGTTCAGCAGCTACTGGAGTCTTCAAAAAGGCAAGGACGGTGGCTCACGCCTGTAATTCCAGCACTTTGGGAGGCCGAGGTGGGTGGCTCCCTAGGTCAGGAGTTGGAGACCAGCCTGACCAACATGGTGAAACCCTGTCTCTACTAAAAATACAAAAATTAGCCAGGCCTGGTGGTGTGCTCCTGTAATCCCAGCTACTCAGGAGGCTGGATTTGGATGTTGGCCTGCCTTGCTAGGTTGGGGAAGTTCTCCTGAATAATATCCTGAAGAGTGTTTTCCAGTCACATTTAGGTACACCTGTCAAGCATAGATTAGATCTTTTCACATAATCCCATATTTCTTGCAGGCTTTGTTCATTTCTTTTCACTCTTTTTTCTCTAATCTTACCTTCTTGTTTAATTTCATTGAGTTGCTCTTTGATCCCTGATATCCTTTCTTCCATTTGATTGATTCGGCTATTGAAACTTATGTATGCCTCAGGAAGTTCTCTTGCTGTGTTTTTCAGCTCCATTAAGTCATTTATGTTCTTCTCGAAACTGGTTATTCTAGTTAGCATTTCGTCTAACCTTTTTTCAAGGTCTTAATTTCTTTGCACTGGGCTAGAATATGTTCCTTTAACTCAGAGAAGTTTGCTATTACTCACCTTCTGAAGCCTGCTTCTGTCAATTGGTCTAACTCATTCTCTATCCTGTTTTGCTCCCTTGCTGGTGAGGAGTTGTGGTCCCTTGGTGGAGAGGCATTCTGGTCTTTGATAATTTCATCCTTTTTGCGCTGGTTTCTTCCCATCTTCATGAATTTATCTACCTTTGATCTTTGAAGTTGGTGATTTCGGATGGGATCTCTGAGTAGATGTCCTTTCTCTTGTAGTTGAAACTATTTCTCCTGTGTGAGGCATTTCTTTGGTTGTGTAGTTGTCAGGAAGCTGCTTGATGAGGCAGTCTGTCGCTTGTCTGCCTACAGAGGTGCTGCTGGACCGCCTTGGGCTCAGCCCGGCTGCTGAGTGGTCTTCCTCTGGGTTTTATTTACACTAGTGATGTTAGACCCGCCTTCCCAATGGCTGGTGTCCTTCTTCCCACCAAGCCCAATCATCCTGGGTCAAGTTCAAACTGATGTACTGGCTGCAAAACTCTAATGAGAGGGCTTCAGTTTGCTGGGCTTTGTTGGGGTGGGACCTGCCAAGCCGTATCACCTGTTTCCCTGCTTTCAACTCTCCCTCTTTCTGGAAGACAGGTCGTTCCGTCCCACAGCATTCACGGCGTTAGTCAAAACTTCTTCCCAGGTCTGTGCCGACAACTGACGGCGCCAGGCTGGAGCTGTCGTTCATATCTGTGTTGATAGTTCTTGCTTTTCCGCCCGTCGGCGTTCTCCTGTGCTATGGGTTGCAGAGGCCATGGGGGAAGCGCAGTATCTGGACCGGAGTGCCAAGGGGGTATGGTCCCCGATCCTCCAGACCAGTTGCACTTCGTGGGTGGGGCAGTGCCCCGCCCTGCTTCGGTTTGCCCTTTTTGGGTTATTCCCAGTGTCTGACCAGTCTCATTGAAATGAACCTGGTACCTCATTTGGTAATGTGGAGTCTCTCTCACTGGGAACTGCTCTCTGGAATTGTTCCTATTTGGCCACCTTGGTGGCAGTCCTCCCCAGCTACTCAGGAGGCTGAGGCAGGAGAATTACTTGAACCCGGGAGGCAGAGGTTGCAGTAAGCTGAGATCGCGCCACTGCACTCCAGCCTGGGCAACAGAGCAAGACTCCATCCAAAAAAAAAAAAAAAAAAAGCAAGGCAGGAGGATAGGTTGGGTGTGACAGCATTCCCCAGCATGGATGATACAAGCCTTGCCTAGAAGCTCTTTGTCTTATGGTCAGAACCATGAGCCATTCTTTCTTGCCCATATTAATAAGATGCTGACAGACATCTTTCCTTTTTCCCTGCCTGGTTTTGATGAGCAAATATAGGAAACTCTCTCCTACGAGGAGGCAGCAGGCGGGAGTCGATGGGGCTGGTCGGGTTTCGCTGGTAAGAATGGGTCTCTCTTGCCATTACTCTGTTGGTCTGCCTACGTTTGAATTTAGATGCTGAGAGCAGATGGGCCCATCACTATAGTGACCTTGGGTGAGTTGTTTAGCAAATACGTGCCTCATTCACACATTTATGCAACGAATATGCACTGGTGCCATCTTTGAGCCAGGTCCTCTTCGAGGCTCTGGGAGATGTCAGGGCTCAAAAGAAACAAAGCTGGTGCCCCCCAGTGTGTGTGCTCTCCTGAGGGGAAAACAGACCAAGAATAACACGCCCAATCCACCATCAGGCTCCCCAGTATGTTAGAGTAGGGATGGCCGCACTTTTCCGTAAAGGGCCAGGCAGTGTGTATGTTAGCTCTGAGGGCCATTGGTCATAGTGTGAAAGCAGTCACAGACAATAGACAAACCAAAGGGTGTGGCTGTGTCCCAGTAAAGTGTGGTTAGACAGTGGTTCGCTGGCCTCTGTGTCAGAGCATTTCCACAGTCACCGTGGAGGCGGAGTGGGAGAGTCCAGTAAAGGGGATCTGCTGCGCCTGACGTGGGAGGATGGGAAGGGCAGGTTGGACTTCAGAGTGAATTTCATCAAGAAGGTGTGATTTGAGCAAGGACAGGACCCAGAGGGAGCCACCTGGGTGGGCACCTGCAGGGTCCCAGGGCATTCCCAGCTGAGGGACGCTGAATGAACCCATGGCACGTTCCAGCACCACCTAAGAGTGATGCAGCTCCAGGAGACACTGCGGGGAGAGGGACAGTGGGGGGAGGCCTGGTGAGGACACTCGGCCCTTAATCCCAGTGAAACGGGCAGTGGTGGGGAGTGAGAGCAGAAGCAACAACATCTGACGTCCTGCTCCGGCTGCTGTCCAGGACAAAGGTCAGGAGGGGCCGGGCAGGCTCTAGGAGACAAGGGACTATTGCAGCAACCAAGGCAGAAAGTGGCTGTGGCTTAAATCCAGGTGGTGGGGGCAGCATCTCCTGAGGATTAAAAGAGAGGCATGAGAGAAGAGTTAGAACACCTCCAAGCCTTTACGTTTCCCCATCTGTGGCTAGAACAATCACTCTGCCGTAGGATTGGCTGAGGATCAACTATGTTGACTTGCGTAAAGGGCTCAGCACAGTGCTTACTAATTAGTCATTGCTCAGTTAATGTAGGTGGTGTCATTATTGCTTATGGTGATGATTATGGAGTTGTTCAAATCTAGATTTGACTCTAAGCTAAATCACCTGCTGGCCATATGATCTTGAAAATCTTCGTAATCTTGGAGTCTCAATTCCCCATGTATATAAAATGAGTTTAACACAGAAAACGGGGAGGCCTGTCTACATGAATAGTTCCTCAAAGACTGGGTAAGATTTCACTGGACCTGACTAGGTCTCAATTATGTGATCTCCACTTTCTCGGTGTCCCTCTCTGGCGTTATTCTATTGAGTGAGCCATGTTCTCCCCACGTCTCTTTGGGAGCAGCCTGCCACACAATCGGGCCACACAGCTCTGGAGTCCTGCTGACTCCATGGTGAAGTCGTGGGTAAGAGCCAGGTGGCGCTCCACAGAATAGCAGGCTCCATCCTTCCCTCTGAGCAGCTGCCAGCAGCCTATAGGTGGAAGAAAGTGACTTCCTCCCATGCCTAGCTCCCTTTTAAAAGGCATTTAAGGCCGGGCGCGGTGGCTCAAGCCTGTAATCCCAGCACTTTGGGAGGCCGAGGCGGGTGGATCACGAGGTCAAGAGATCGAGACCATCCTGGTCAACACGGTGAAACCCCGTCTCTACTAA
>NW_016107321.1:3783400-3823806 GCF_001604975.1 Cebus imitator
AATTTCCTGTGACTGATAAGAGAGTTTGCATTTGAAGCGGAAGCCCTATTAATTTATAGCCCACAGTAACAGCGTCTGGCGACCACAGACCATCCCCGTGCTGTCCGGCGGCCGTCCTGCCTGCGGGGACCACCCTCTGCTAGAGGAGAAGCACGTGCCTCTCAAGCCTTTTGTACTTTGGGGCTTCATCAGGAAAAGATGACCTTACTCGATTAAAAAAAAATCCTCTTCACCCAGTGTGCAGTCGCTGTGAGGCATCAAGAACACATGCCATTGAAGGGTGACACCTGAATGACCTGCCATTTTCTATTTTTCGAAACAGTTTCAGCCAAGAGGCCAGAAGTGAATACATAATTCTACCACGAATCCTCTAAATAAGATTTTAGCACTCCGTTATTTGCTTTGAATAGGAGACAGGAGAACATTTGACACTGACACTTTGCATTTGGGACATGGCACGGAAGCCGTGGCTGGCAGCCAAGGACTGTCTCCGGCGGAAACCCTTGTCCGGGACCTTGGGTGCATCTGAACAGAATCTGGGAATAAACACAAGGACCTGACACACAGCGGCCAAGAACACGGAGGCTGGCGGCTGAGCCAGGCAGACAGAGCCGCTGACAGACAGTGCTGAGCATCTTCCAGCTTTGCAGAGAAGGGTGCACGGCTCTGGCATCTGGGGAGAAAATGCTGGAAAGAACCTCTTTTGCAAAATCGTGCATGGAGATTGAAAACACAGTGTCAAGTTTTCACCTGGTTGACAGTTTGTGCTCCAGAGAGCCATTTGCAGCAAAGAAAGAGAGAAGTCCGAATTAAAATGACACCGGTACCGTGCCCTCACTGACCCTCCCCATCCCCCCCAGGACCCAGTGCTGCCGAGGAGTTTCACTTGCCACCGCTCTGCCTGGCTGCTTCTCTCGGGCACCCATGCCTTCTGGGGTCTCAGTCTCTTTCTCCCACCCATGCCTCATCACTTCCCTTTCCACGGTCTCCTCTTCAGAAGGCACGACAGAGAAAGGAACAGCAGGTGGGTGAGGCCCACCCTGCCTGACTTCCAGCTGGAGATGCTTCCCTGTCCTCTTGGGAAGTTTCCTTTTAATTAAAAATTGCATTTTTGAATTAACTTCCTCAGCGCCGGGGAGATAGAACGTCTCATTTGTCTGGCACTGTCCCTGTTCTCAGGAATGGCAGTGTGGCTTCCTTCTCTGCAGGACTCCTGTGGGAAGCTGTGAACAGAGGACGTCCTGGGACCTGCTCAGCTGTCCTGCCACCCAGGGCAGCCATGCCTCTGTGAGCGTCCTCTCATGCCAACACCCCCGGTTCCCAGGCTTTCCTGGCCCACCCTGCCAGCGCACCATGGCGAGCGTGCCCACATGAGCCTGCAGGTTCAAGCCTTCTCCCCCAGTTCCCAAACCATCGAGTGGCCCCTTCTATTAGTCTTATGGGTAGGTGATGAGTTGCTTTGGTTGGTTTTAAGGAATCCCATAACTCTGAGGATTAAACGTTCTGCCCATACCTGAGGCTGCTGCCATCAAGCCCCTTGGCGTGCCATTGTCATGAGCATCAGTGATGCATTTTCCATGGTGCTTTTGCCTGTCCCTCACAGTGACCTCAGTTCTCCTCCCCGTATCCTCCCCATCCTCCGAGCTCCATCTGCTTCCTTGTAACCAACGCATGGCCCACGATGAGCACCAGAGTGGAGGAAACAGCTCTCCCTTCCCCTCTCGCTGCTACGTGTGGCCAGCTTGGACCCAGGCTCCTCAGAGCTCGGCCAGGAGCAGAGCCTTATATTGCCATGAGCTTGCTGTGCAGCCTGGAAAGCTCAAGCCATCAGCCCCCTCTTTCAGTTGGTTGGGAGGCCCCCAGCCTTACTGAAAGGCCGGGGCCACTGTCCACAGCTGGGGGTTGTGCGTGCCTCCCCCAGGCCAGGAAATGACTGAAAAAGAGCTGGACCCAGTGAGTATGAGCAGAGCTCAGTGTGACGTTCATAGCAGCCACCACTCCCAGACACACTGGAGGAGGACCCCGCAGGCCACCAGCTCTGGAACAAGTGCTACCAGCTGGACACCCTCATACTCTCACTCACGCTCGTTCTCACTCTCAGATTCCCTGCCACCTACCTGCCCCAGGCCCCCACCACAGCTAATGCAAGCCTTCCCCATCCCCTTCTTCAAGGGCAGCAGGCACTCAAAAAAAAGGTGCCAAATTGCTGACCCAGCAGACGCACGAGCTGCCCAGAGCCTCCACCTGTGATCTTTTCCATCCTAGCACAGGTACGGGAAAGGTCACTGTGCCTGGCTTAGCACTTTTATTCATGATACACCTGAGACAGAATTTAATCTTCCTGTTTCAAATTCAACCTGAAATATTTTCTGATTCTGCTTCTCAGCTGAAAAGCAAGACAGGGTAAACTTTATGAGAATGGGTCTGCCACTCAGATTTATATAGATACATCGCAGTCCTATTGATCTGAGGAATGGCAAGGACCTTGGGAGCGAACAGAAGGCAGTCTGCAACTGGGCCTGCAGGCTTCTTCAGGCTGGCACTGAAGGAGTTGTCATCCAACAGCGACCAGACTCTGAAAGAACACTGGGATGGCAGCACGTGACCCCAAATAGGGTTTTCAATTCTTATTCCATGGATTGTTGTTTATTGCAAAACATCACACCAAGGTTGGGGCTTGCTTTCATTTTTATAGTGACAGCCTTATGTGATTCCATTGAAC
The DNA here is from genome assembly GCF_001604975.1 of Cebus imitator. NCBI lineage: Eukaryota > Metazoa > Chordata > Mammalia > Primates > Cebidae > Cebus > Cebus imitator. The sequence continues at coordinate 3,786,123 of NW_016107321.1, forward strand.
ATGCTGGCAATCTAAAAATATCCAGCAAGCACACCACTCTCCTTTGAGCTGAGAGGTGCCGTCAGTATGAGAGCTACTTGTAGATGCCCTGAGAACGGGGTACGCCAAAAAGACTGGGTCCTTCCCACTTTGTGTATTAGTGTCAGCGCACTATGTTTTTGTGTGCCATGTGGTGATTTATTCTTGAAGATCCTACTCAGAGAGCCATATGGCCATTCTAACCTGGCACATGAGAGAACACGTAATGCTCTGATTGTCTCAGATTTTCTGTCCAAAATGCTTGTAGTATTGAAGGGTATTCTCCACCACATAACCACAGTGTTTAAAATGTGGCCTCCTGGTACGGCGCAGTGGCTCACGCCTGAAATCCCAGCACTTTGGGAGGCGAAGGCAGGCGTATCACAAGGTCAGGAGTTCAAGACTAGCCTGGCCAATATAGTGAAACCTTGTCTCTATTAAAAGTACAAAAATTAGCCTGGCATAGTGGCGGGCGCCTGTAGTCCCAGCTACTTGCAAAGCTGAGGCAGGAGACTCACTTGCTTGAACCCAGGAGGTGGAGGTTGCAGTGAGCCGACATTGCACCACTGCATTCCAGCCTGTGTGACAGATCGAGACTCCATCTCAACAACAACAACAAAAAAATATGGCCTCCTTCACACAGCATCTGCAAGATTTGCTGCATGCTTGTGAATTATTTAGAGGGAGAGCATATAAATGAGCAAAGTCCACCTCATTTTAGATAAGATTTCATTAGCCATTTCCTAATGTTTTATTTTAATGGAGTAATGTAAAGAGATGCATTGTGGATTCTTTTGTAATGCCCATGAATGGTTTCAAGTGATATCATATGAGGACAAAAAATACGCTGCAGATCTTGCCGCCAACAGTATTCCCACAACGGTTTTCTTCCTGCAGCTCCGGCCTGCATTCCGTACGCATCCACTCCGGTATCGGAATCGCCGACCCCCTGACCAATAACAGTCCTCAGTATTAGTGAAAAATGAAAGAATTCTTATTATTACAATAGAAATACATACTCGTTAGACAACATCAGTAAATTATACTGAAAAAAAAGAAAAATGTAGAAAAACACAATCCCATGTGGCTGGATGTGGCATTTTTGACTTATTGCTGTAGAGCTTTCTGGATATGTTTTACGTGTGTACATAAACACATGCACAGTTTTCACAGAGATGAGTTTATGCTGATGGGCTTTTTTTTTTTTTTTTTACCAGTTTTCCATTCATCCTTAACACTGTGTCACAAACATCTTTGCATTTCTCTAATGTCATGTTTAATGATGACCATTCATCAGGGTGTGCCATGACTTATGTAAATATTTTTCTTGCGGAATGATGATAATTTTCCCATGGCCAGATTTTTCCTGTGTTCTTGAGTTTTGTCTAAAAAGAAAAATTCCTAGAAGAGTAAGTTAGAGAGTCAAAATATGTGGATGTTTTTAAGGCTTTGCATCCAACACATCTCCTCAACTCTAAGAAAGACTTTTTTTGTGTAGTTTAACATTTCTGAAATCAGGGTGTTTTTAATGTCTTTCTTTGATCAACCCACTATTAAACTGAAGGTGCTGTTTACCATTAATGTCATCTTAGAATGAAGGCATTTCAGTCCTGTTAAATCACCTCCCAGCAAACAATTGTGTCAGCCTGCAGAGCCTCCCACAGAGTGCAGCTGCTCCCTTCCCCAGCCCCTCCCTTTCCAGTTTTGCCAAATGTGAAGCAATATTGTTTCTTATTTGTCAAATCAGTGCGTTTCTATATTTATGACTCACTCATAATTAATTACAATTAACATATCTCTTAGCAGTTATAATTTTGGTATGACTTTTTGTTTTCTATGTGGATTAAGACTGTAAAAATTGTGAAACTGTATAAAAATATAAAGACATTTTAATGACAAATATGCATACTCATTATAGAGACTTTTATGTAAATACAATTTGGTGATCTTAATTTAAAATAAATCTTAATTACATTTCTCCAAAGTCCCATTTTGTTAAAAGTATCCAGCAAGCCTAAACCCTGACTGGCCTGAGCTCTTGATATTTCCAAGTCAGCAGGAAGCTCCGTCCTTACCCACAGCAACAGTGCCAAGACGCTCCTTTTCAGTTCTAGCTGCATTTCCAAGTCCATCAACGATGGTGCAATTGTATTGATATAATTCATCGTCGGAAAAATGCTTACAGATTTGCAAATTCCAGATTGTGGTAACATGGTTGAGCATGACTCGGTGTGAATCGCTGATTGACAGAAACAAGTCATAAGTACACTTGAAATACTTGCTCATCACTGAACGCAAAGAGAGAAGGATCCATTTTGCCTGCACAGAATGGAAATAACTGGGGCTAAAGGAGTTTTTATTGAAACTCACCGTATTGCCATTAACCCAAAACACATTTCCTTTGGGCTAATACCAAGAAGCCACTTTGTTGTGCTGTATAAAGCGTTGTGCTCAGAATCCTATTGTTACTGACATTATAAAGCAGAACTTAGGATACCAACTAAACAAAATAGGAAGTTCCTATCAGGTTACAGTGATTGAAGCATTTAACTGTGCAGACTGTCACTCTGAAAGAAGAACTTGAAAGCAACCACCTTACGTTTTTGGTGGGTTTGAGAAAAAGAGCTGAAATGTGCCCGTAGTGGATCAGCACCCTTTTACATAACATCAAACTAAACTTCGTGACTTTGAAAAAAAATCACGAAAATCAAGAAAAGTAGACGCTAAGTGGGAAGATTTAACTGTAAACCAAGACTTACCTCAAATCAAGTATATACAGGAAAAAAATATAAAACCAAGAGATCGTGAGGGTCATTTCCATCCACAGACCAATCCCCAGCCTCCCTTATCATGTTCATTCCCAGCCCTCTAAGGAGGTGGGTTCACTCCCAATGCCAAGCCAGTGTCAGATATGTGTTTATTTTAGATCCTTGAAATTAACTTGACATTCCTCTTCAGCAAAGGAAAGCATCATTTTCCAAATTAATGGGGTAAAAGTCTACTTTATTAAAAAAAAAAATCTATTTGGACTGCCAGATTGGTAGGGACAGGTATAGACTTGGCAGTCAACCCTTTGCTGTCCCCTATTGCCACTTCTCCAATTGCCCAGTGGCTACAAGACCTGGAACATAAGCCTGCCTGGCTGTGAGCGCTCACGGACCCTCAGCTTCCCTTCCCTTTTTCCTGGAAGCTGGCCCAAAATGCTGATTATGATGGACCCACTTTTATTTATATATTTATTCGTTAATTTATTCATCCATCCATTTATTTATTTTTGAGTCAGGATCTTGCTTTGTCACCCAGGTTGGAGTGCAGTTCATGGGCACGATCTCGGCTCACTGCAACCTCCACCTCCTGGGATTCAAGTAGTTCTCCTGCCTCAGCCTCCCGAGTAGCTGGGGTTACAGATGTGTGCCACCCTGCCTGGCTGATTTTTGCATTTTTTAGTAGAGATGAGGTTTCACCACGTTGGCCTCAAACTCCTGACCTTAAGCGATGTGCCCGCCTGGGCCTCCCAAAGTGCTGGGATTGCGCGTGAGCCACCGCACCCAGTCGGACGCACTTTTAAACAGCAATCTTGAAAAAGAGGGGCACAAACACAGGGTGACAAATGACAACTAATGACTTTTCCCCCCCAAATCCCACTGTAAATCTTGTCACAGTGTGACCAAGCCTGTCTCACCCATTGCCATTTGTTCTTGGCCCGTAATAAAGTAAAGGCCTGTGAGATATTTGGGGAGATAAGTCGGCATTGAGTTTAAAGAGTCAGAGCTGGAGGAGAAGGTGGGAAGCAATGTTATCATTTAGTCAATCTTCCTGCCTTCAGTGAAAACAGAAAACAATAAACCTACATCAGACCATCCCAGTAGGAGAAGAATTAGTCCCCCTTTTTATGACTTCAAAGGAACATATACTTTTCTGCTAGAGCTCCATTCCACTGCAGTATTTACAGCTTCGCATTCTGTTAAGTTTTTTAGAGGTATGTTGCAACTAACTTGAAAGAGGATGTCAGATTCTGTAGCAATAAAGGGGCAGGTGCGGCCATCTGTGCCATTTCAGTGACTTATTTGAATAAGCATTTCAACCCTTAGAAACAGAGCCTTCCCGTGGAAAATATTTCATTTTGACTTGTGTCATTGTGCAGGGAGTGATATACACCATGATAAATTTTCCTGCAGAAAAGTCTTTCTGAACACAGAGCCATAGAAATGAATTATTAGAGGTAATGTAAACTTAGAGACATCCTGACACATTTGTATCTCTTCATTTTGAATCTTAACTAAATTTTGCAGATGCCATTGGGGTCATTGAGACAAGAAACTGCGTTCAGTGGCTCGTGGGCACTGAGAAACTATGTCCAGTGCCTCATGGATGCTGATGATATTGGCTCAATTTATAGAATTGTCTTGTTTGCATCTTGATGAATCTGGTTTAACCTTCAAGACACAGTGATACTGGGGCTGTGGAATTCGGACAGACCATCCAAGGAGAGCAAACCATTTCCTCCTCTGTGACTGCTCTCACCTCTGTCATCCCACCTATGCATGGCCACACAATTTACTGTCTAGGTACCTGTATTCTTCCTTCTCTTATTCTTAGAATAAACCTATATTAAGCTCCTACACAGGGCCGATTGCTGGGATAGCAGCTCTCAGAACACATGGGTGAGATAGTAAGGAACTTGAGTCTAGTGGGGATGATGGATAAGGAAATACCCAGTGCAGGGTGGAGGGATTTAGGGTCAGGTTGGTACAGCGTGGTGAGAGCTGTACAGGAGAAACAGCAAACCCAGGCCTGGGGTCAGGGAGGTTTGCCCAAAGGGATTTCCTGATGGGGAATCAAAGGATCCCTTAGAATGTTTTCTGTTGCTATCATGAAACACCACAGACTGGTAATTTATAAAGAAAAGTATTTGCCTCTTGATTCTGGAGGCTGGGAAGTCCAAGAGCGTGATGCTAGCATCTGGCCAGGGTCATCCCACAGCAGATAGGCAGAAGGCCAGAGGCACCTGTGAGAGAGAGAGGTTTCTTTTTTCTTTCTTTCTTTCTTTTTAAGATGGAGTGTTGCTCCTGTTGCTCAGGCTGGAGTGCGATGGCACTATCTCGGCGCACCACAACCTCCACCTCCCGGGTTCAAGCAATTCTCCTGCCTCAGCCTCCCAAGTAGTTGGGATTACAGGCATGCACCACCAAGCCCAACTAATTTTATATTTTTAGTAGAGATGGGGTTTCTCCATGTTGATCAGGCTGGTCTTGAACTCCTGACCTCAGGGATCTGCCTGCCTTGGCCTCCCAAAGTGCTGGGGTTACAGGCATGAGCAACTGCATGGGACTGAGGTTTCTAACAAAGCCCCTCCCATAGTAACCGACCCACTGCCACCTCACAACATGAATGCATTCATGAGGGTGGAGTCCTTATGACCTAATAACCTCTGAAAGACCGCACATCAATTCGTTCTCAGCGTGAGCTCCAGAGGGGCCAAGCATTCAAACCGTAGCAATCCCAGCTGCAAGTTAGCTAGGCAGAGGAGGGCTGGGGGGAAGAGAGACTCAGGAGCAGAGGATTCGAGCCAGAGTGATTGTTGCAGAGACGGGACAGGGTCATTATGTGCCCTTGCCCCGGGGCTGCACTGCCCGAGACAAGCAGCCTCTCAACACATGCTCTCAACACATGCTCGTGAGATAAAGGAATGATTTGATTCAGAACAATAACTGACCCCGTGAGCAGTTTTCCATTTCTCCATAGGACAACAGGAAAGGGTCCTTTATGAGCTATTAGCCTTTTGAAAATTTGGTTCTTATCACAGAGATGGGATTTCAAAGAATAAGGAGTTAGATCATTGCTATTATTCAAAAAATATTCACTAAATGCCTATTTGTGCTTGCCATGATCCGTGCCATTAGGCAATTTTTTTAAAACATAGAATATTAGGTCCCAGTATTACTAAGAGAGCCAGAAGAAAAAGGGGCGGTATTCTACCCACCAGATGATCAACCCTCCGAGGGCCCTACGTTCTAACAGCCTGTGCCGCTAAATCAAGAGGGAGGAAGGACGCACAGCTCTGAGAACAGCTGACGCTTCGCTCTCCATTGTTATTCAGCTTTGCAGGAGTTCGGGAAATGCCGCCCCAAAATATGGCGCTGTAGTGTGCTGACTCCTTAACAGAGGACGCTTGCGGAACAGCAAATTCAGGGAGGCCTTTCTCTGAACTTGCTTATCTGCGAATCCAATTGACGGATCTCAATTGTCGTGAATCCCCTCCCAGGGAATTTTCAGCCAGGGCAGATAAGGACTTGGACGCCAGAACTGCCTGCTCTGCTGAGGGCTGCTCTGAGAGAGCTTTTATTACCTGGGAGATTGTTTATCTGCATAACAAGACAACCTTTATTCACCAGACAATTCTTCTCCTCGCCCTCCTGTAACTGGGGGTTCCACCCCCTCAACAACAGTCCCCAAGCCCCTGTCCTTTTCTGTACCTCAGGAGACAGCTCTGTAGGCTTCCATCATCTGACCCTTCTTGGAGTCTCATTTTGTGGGACTCTCCTGTGTAGGGAATTGAATATGCTCTTTCTCCTGTTAGTCTGTTTATATGTCATTTTTTTTCAAGCCAAAATAAACCTTTATTATGAAGATCCAGCACATTTTTTGATTAATGTGATGAGAAAGTATATTAGGATAAAACAAGCTATTTCAATGGCCTAACAGCAAGGTTTGTTTCTTGCTCTGTAAATCTCCCTGTTGGGCAGATTCAGGCAGTTCTCCAGGGCTTCCATTCATGTGGCTTACTCATTGTTCTAGGCTACTTTGATATTGTAGATGACTATCTTAACACAAGTGCATCGTGTTCATGGTGGTAGGGGAAGAGAGCAGGAGGAGGAGAACTCATGCCTGCTGTTCTGTGATTCTGCTCAGGGCCAACTCAGTCATATGATCCTGCATAAGCACAAAGAACTTAGACAGTATGGGGCCCCCCAGGAAATAGCTGATGAGTATTGCTGTCTCTGACACAGAAGGGCTGATTGCAACCATATCTGGGACAATTGGGATGAACAGGGGATGTGCCTGAGAACATGTCGGTTTTATTTTGGCAATTGTTAAAATCCTGGTTCTTAAACATTTCCCTCCTTTTGCCGGTGAGAAGTTCTATATAAACTGCACACACTTACAATCTTTCTCATGCACATGATCTAACTCTTGCATACAATCAGCAGCCCAGCCAAAGAACCTGGGAGGGTGGAAGCTGTGCTCCCCCGCAGCTTCCAGAATGTCTCTCGTGTTTATGGGACCAAAAAACTATTTATTAGTAGGGAGGCAGCAATGTCTGTGGCATTTCCTTGACTCACCTGAGATCTGCCCATTACCTCAGCCGCTCTGTGACTCCGTCGAGGTACATGCTCTTTAGCTGTCACTTAATTAGTTTGCTTTCTGTGTCCTTAGCAAAGCAATAAAATTGGGAGAGAGAAAAAAAAAATGTAGGCAGGGGAGAGTCTTATAAGTCTGGGTTTTATTTTATAATCTCGTAAGACACTGCAAGGTGTGCGTGTTGGTGGGAGATAACATTTTTCAGGTCACTGAAGGCATTTGGCTTCACCTCCTGCTCATGACACCACCCTCCTCCCGCCCCAGGCATGAGTTATCTTTGACCAACAGGCATCTAGAGGAGCCTTGGAGCCGTGCCTGCCGCTGAGACTGTCAGGGCCGGGATGGCAATCAGCGCGCTCTGGTTCTGGCTCTGGCTCTCACCATTGTCTGCTAGTCAGCGTAGAGATGCCTATCAGGAGGATAATGTGGGAAAAGCTCCCACCTTTGTTACCCAACCCTGAGCTGGGAACCTTCTTTTTTTTTTTTGAGACAGAGTCTCACTCTGTCACCAGGCGCCAGGCCAGAGTGCAGTGGCACGACCTCGGCTCACTGCAACCTCCACCTCCCGGGTTCAAGCAATTCTCCTGCCTCAGCATCCCAAGTAGCTGGGGTTACAGGCACGCGCCACCTTGCCCAGCTAATGTTTTGTATTTTTAGTAGAGACGGGGTTTTACCATGTTGACCAGGATGGTCTCGATCTCTTGACCTCGTGATCCACCCACCTCGGCCTCCCAAAGTGCTGGGATTACAGACTTGAGCCACCGCGCCTGGCTAGGGAACCTTCTTTAAGAGGCCTTAAGAACATAAACAGAACCATTACTGCTTAGCTCCAGAGAGACTGTTGTGTGAATAAACATCTCAGGTCCCTGGATCTCTCATTTTCTCTCTCCCACTTGGAGACAGAACATTCACGAATAATCATCTGGCGCAGAGGTTCTGGGGCAGAAACACTTGAGGTCCAGTCCAGCACCCGGAAATCCAAATGCAGCTGTCTGAGAATGTCATGGAGAGACCCGAGGCTAGAAAGTGTTTGAGACACTGGGGGGTTTATCTCAGCTTCTATCATTAGTGTGTACTTAACTTCAAGGGTAAAATCTAAATCAGGAGTCTAACTTTTTTTGGTGTTTTTGAGACAGAATCTGGTCTCTTGTCACACAGGATGAAGTACAGTGGTGCAATCTCAGCTCACTGCAACCTCTGCCTCCCGGGTTCAAGCAACTCTCCCGCCTCCTGGGCTGCTGGGATTACAGGCACCTGCCACCATGCCCAGCTAATGTTTGTGTATTTGTAGTAGAGACAGGGTTTCACCATGTTGGACTTGAACTCCTGGCCTCAGGTGATCCTCCCGCCTTGGCCTACCAAAGTGCTGGGCTTACACTCATGAGCCACCCTGCCCAGCCAACTCTAACTTTTACAATTAATTATTTGGTGCTAAAGTATAACTGGCCTTTGGTAGGGTGGATGTTCTCCTCATTTCCCCAGGACATGACTGAATGACTGAACTATCACGAACGAAAGTCCTGTAGCTAAAACCATGCCAGACCAAGCCTCCCAGCCTGATACTTCACACGCAAAAGCAAGTGTCTCTGACCCAACCTTCTTTGTTGGCTAAATTATGACACTGCCATAACAGTAGGTCAAAACTCATGTGAATGGTGGATTTTTATGACTTCATGTTTATTAAACTCATTCTGTGACAAAGGATGGTGCTGCAGCCATCAGAAACACATGTTTGTTTACAGCGTACTCTGATCAACAGCCTTCCCGTGAGTAATGGCCTGGACACGATCTGTCCTTGGTCCAAGATCTGACAAAGTGTGCAAACAAGTAAATCAGACAACCAGAGACACAGTGAAAGTTAGCGATAACTGAGGACAGTTCTTATTTTCTGGCTTACTTTAACAAATGACTCAGTGTGTGTGGCAGAAAAATTCATATGCTCTCACTGCAGGACAGTCACACTTCATATTTTCTTTAATTTGACTGATTTTCTGTCCCCTGCAGTTCTTTTCTTCATCACAGTGCAAAGTAAAACTCATATGGTTCATCCAAAGGATGAAAATAAACAGAGCATCCTTTATTAGAAAAAAAAAATCTGAATTTCTTTGCCTTAGAATATGTTTAATTTTCGGCCAGCACAGTGACTCATGCCTATAATCCTAGCACTTTGGGAGGCTGAAGTGGGCAGATTACCTGAGGTCAGGGGTTCGAGACCAGCCTAGCCAATGGAGCAAAACCCCATCTTACTAAAAATACAAAAATTAGCTGAGCATGGTGGTGGGCATGGTAATTCCAGCTACTTGGGAGACTGAGGCAGGAGAATTGCTTGAACCCAGGAGGCAGAAGTTGCAGTGAGCCAAGATCGTGCCATTGCACACCAGCCTGGGCAACAAGAGTGAAACTCTGTCTCAAAAAAAAAAAAAATACATTTTATTTGCTAATCTTCCCTGTATCCCCACCTCACCTCATCCTACTTCCTTATAAGATATTGAAGGTTTTCTGCCGCTTTTGTTCTATGGACCCTTAACTGAACTCTGCATGGTCCAAGGATTCCAAAGACTGCAGGGTCCTTGTAGACCTGTGCAGTCCAGCATGGCAGCCACCAGCCATGTGAGGCTGTGTCCAACATGATGCCCACGTGAGGCTGAGCCCATAGAATAGGGCTAGTCTCAACTTGAGGAACTATGATAACTTCTCTTCCTGGGTCCACAAGGGACATGATTTCAAAGGCAAGAACTTCCCAGTGCCATGCCTCCATCCACCTCCCCATCCGAGAACCTACGGTTCTTTGTCTAACTTTCCAAGTGTGGGCTCCATAAAATTCTGAACAAAGGGCTTCCTTTGTTCAGAAAGCCCGCCAAAAGCCCTGGAAGGAGGGGCTCTGTTGTGGGCCCAAGCAACCAATCTGGGATCAGAGTCAAAGATCAATCACTCCAGAGGGAAAGAACTCCTCTCACTGGACAAGAACATGAATGGGGCAGGAATAACTTCAAAGTTAATACCCTACTGCCCCTTACCTTTGCAGACTCCTTCTCTGGATCCCCTCCTACGGCAACAAGGGAGCTGTCTATCCCTTTTTTTCTTTTTTTTTTTTTAGACAGAGTGTCATTTCATTGCCAGGCGCCAGGCTGGAGTGCAGTGCAGCGATCTCGGTTCACTGCAACCTCCGCCTCCCAGGTTCAAGCAATTCTCCTGCCTCAGCCTCCTGAGTAGCAGGGACTACAGGCACGCACCACCACACCCAGCTAATTTTTGTATTTTTAGTAGAGACAGGGTTTCACCATGTTGGCCAGGATGTTCTCAATCTCTTGACCTCGTGATCCGCCGGCCTCAGCCTCCCAAAGTGCTGGGATTACAGGTGTGAGCCACCGCGCCCGGCCCATCTGTCCCTCTTTACCTGTGCATATTTCTCTCTCTGGGGTCCCCTCTCTCAACAGTGTGGGAACTGTCTCTACCTCTCTCTCTCTCTCTCTCTCTCTCTCTGCCGAATAAATCACTCTCTGCAAAACTCTTTGGGTCCGTGATATTTATATGAATGGTAAGCCCACTGCACCTCCAGGGCCTCTTTCCCCATTCCTGAGGAAGGAGAGGCCAAGACCCTGGGACACCTGGTTACAAATTGAGATACATTGGAAGTGTAAAAGAAGACCTGATTCCAAAAGCTTAGTAAAAAGGAATGTAAAATAACTCATTACCAATTTTTATATTGATTGCATGTTGAAAGAATGCAATTTTGACTATAGTTAAGTAGAACATTGAAATTAATTTTATCTGTTTCTTTTTCCTCTTTTCATGTAGCTACTAGACCATTAAAAATTATTGCTGTTGGGCTGGGTGCAGTGGCTCATGCCTGTAATCCCAGAACTTTGGGAGGCTGAGGTGGGCAGATCACCTTAGGTTGGGAGTTCAAGACCAGCGTGGCCAACACGGTGAAACTCGATCTCTACTAAAAATACAAATATTAGCTGGATGTGGTGGCATGGGCCTGTCATCCCAGCTACTGGAGAGGCTGAGGCAGGAGAATTGCCTGAACCCAGGAGGTGGAGGTTGCAGTGAGCCGAGATCATGCCACTGCACTCCAGTCTGGGCAACAGAGTGAGACTCCATCTCAAAAAAAAAAAAAAAAAAACATTATTGCTGTTTCAATTGGATAGCACTGTGTCCTTTTACAGTGGTTTCAATCAAAAAGACAAAAGTGTTGCAGAACGACACTAGCAGAGTGTATTACACTGGCAGTGCTGCCACCATGCCTAGCACTTGGGTTGGTGCTCTCTGGGGCTGTCATTTCCAGCAAACTCCAGTGGTCCCAGTTTACCCTCCTCTTCTTTCTGCTGAAACTGGAGAGTTCCTGACCACCCCCCTTGAAGGATATGAAACAGGCATGTGGCTTGTCTGTTCAGCCCCCACCACTGCTCAAACCCCTTACGGGAGGGGGAGCATGCAGATGGGCAGGTGCAGGAGCTTGGGCAAGCACTTCTGGCCTCTGGCCCCAAGGTAGCATCTAGGGGTGGTAGCCAGTGACTCCCGAGGCCCAGGTGAGTGGGTATTACAGTGCACCCTTTTAACTTTGCTGTCTACAGACAGCTTAAGTATTAAACAGCTCAGTGGACCCTCTGCCTTTTTGCAAGGGCAGAAGGCCAGTGTGACAGCTTTCCATATTCCAAGTTCTTGTCTGGCATCCAAGAAAAATCAGGTCACACATGGACTTGAAGGATGGTGAATGCAGGGTTTTGATGAGTAGTAGATGTGGCTGTCAGCAGGATGGATGGGAAGCTGGAAAGGGGATGGAGTGGAAAGATGATCTTCCCTGGGAGTTTGGCCATCGAGCAGCCAGTCTGCTCTCTAACTGTTTGCAGCAGCACTCCTCTCGACATTCAGATGTTCCTTCTCTTCTCTCCTTCTCTGCTGCTCTTCTGTTCATCTGCTCCTCTGTTTATGAAGCCTGGGCTTTGGAGTTTATATGGGGACAGGATAAGGGAGCACGGTGCCCTCTTCTACCCAGTATTTCCCTGTATCCTCACTGAATCACTGCTCATACTCTGCTCCCAAGGAACCTCACATGCATCATATGATCAGGACACAGCTGACTGTGAACTCTGTGAGGCCACAAAGAATGACCAATGCCTTACCATTCACACACGATACATGCTTGATGAGTACTTGTGGAATGGAAGGAGGATTGGGTAGAGCAAAGGAGAGGTGAATTGTGACTGCTTTGAAACTCAGAATTACATATGTCCATCTTTGCAGGCCCCAGCAATGCACAGCATGTACTCAGGAACTTTTGGTTGAATGGATGGGCTAGAACAGGGTCTCTGAATGGTGCATACAAGTCACTCAGGGATTGTGGTAAAATGAAAGATTCTAGTCTAGTACTTCTGGGGTGGGGACTGAGATTCGGGTTTTCTGACATGCTCCCAGGTAATGCTGATGCTGCTGGTCTGGGAACCACATTCTAGGGAACTAACTAGAGTCAGTGCTGTGATGTGAATTTAGTTCTCAACATGGGTGGGCATCCCTTCAATGTGTGTCTCATGGATGCTTCAGTTGACAGTGACTGTTTCAGCCTCCTTCTCTGTCTGTGGCTCTCTTCTTCCCCTAGACTCCAGAAGATTCAGAGCTGCTGTGGTGCTTTGTTAGGAAGACCAAGGACACAGGTGTCATCTCCTGGAGAAAACTTTCTCACTAATGTGACCCTCCCAGGATTTCGCCACAAAATCTAGTCCTCCTCCATTGAAAGCCATAAACCTTTGAGTGTTTGTGTCTTCCTGGCCTTGACTTTTTCTGGGACTTTACTCCCATCCTGCCCTCTCTCCTGCTAGCATCTTCATTCTCTCTATTTTCATCAACCTTTTCTGTTTTCAAACTGATTCAGAGCTCTCTGTTGTGAGGCCGTCTCTACCCCATCATGTCTGTGACCTTACCCCTCTGAATCTAGCCAACCATTGAACCATTGGACCAAAATTGTGGGCTCCAAGGTCACTAAAGAAAGTTCCCCGGCTGAAAGTGTTAGTTATCCCTCTTACACTCAGGACTGACCTCTCCATTCTCAGTGCTGGGTTTCCTCAAGAGTGTGCTGTCCTCCTCTACCTCTCAGAAGTTGAGGTATTTCCAGCTGCTATGGCTTGTTCATTCTGCAAGTCTGTTGATTCCCGTTACTCTGTTAGGTCCTCGCAACTTCATGGTAACTGCATGGAATTAGAATTGACTCGAAGCTGAGGTGACTGCAACCTCTCCAAATGGAAATATGCCATATGCAAAGTGCACCTTAACAGAGGAGTTATGGGTGGAATAGATTTTGAGAAGTTGTAAGAAGAGAGGCAATGGATTAAGCCTGATGTCAGAACTGCTCCCTAAAGGGACAAATGTGAAGGACAGAAAAACAAATGCCATCTCCACATGTTCTTGCCCACCGACCTCAACCCACCTGGATCTCTTCTATGGGACCCTTGAGACTTACACAAGAATATTGAGTTGGACCCATGGTTGTACATTGTATCACACAGCACACAGTCGCCCTCCAGCCCTTTTGTTCGTGATAAATGTCCACCTTAGCTGTAAGCTCCACGAAGAGACGCTGATCACCTACTGTGTTCTAGCACCGGAATCTTGGGGCGACAAAGATGAATACTATACAAATCCTATCCATTTAGAAGAGGAGATAGGTGGGAACCGTTTCATATAGGAGGTGAAACAGCTTAATAGAGGTATGTGTAAGAAGGAGTGCTTGGGGCCGGGCACAGTGGCTCACACCTATAATCCCGGCACTCTGGGAGGCTGAGGCAGGCAGATCATGAGCTCAGGAGTTCAAGACCAGCCTGGCCAATATGGTGAAGCCCATCTCTACTAAAAATACAGGAACTAACTACACGTGGTGGTGCACATCCATAGTCCCAGCTGCTCAGTAGGCTAAGGAAGGAGCATCACTTGAACCCAGGAGGTGGAGGTTGCAGTGAGCTGTGATCGCACCACTGTACTCTGGCCTGGGTGACAGAACAAGACTCTGTCTCAAAAAGAAAAAGAAAAAGAAAAGAAAAGAGAGAGAGAGAAAGAAAGAAGAAAGAAAGAAAGAAAAAGAAAGAGAAGAAAGAAAGAAGGAAGGAAGGAAGGAAGGAAGGAAGGAAGGAAGGAAAGAGAGAGAGAGAAAGAGAAAGAAAGAGTGCTTGGGAGGAAAACACCGTAATCATTTTGGCTGAGGTTGCAGGGGAAAGAAGCCAGGACAGGTATACCCGCAGGGCACCTATGAGACTGCTCAATATGTAATAAGGGGTTAGTGTATGATTTTGCCTGATTTATTGAGTGATCATTGAGGAGCTGCAAAACTCCAAAGATAAAAGTCTATAAGATGTGCTGGCAGGATGCCCCCAACATGGCCGGGCCCCTTTCCAAAGCTGGCCTTGCCCCAAGTCGCCTGGGGTGGGCCCAGGTGTTCAGGGGAAGCATTTCGCCCCCCCTGCTGTGCTGGAGAGCATAAGGATGCCCACAGGCACACGGGACAAATCAGGCTCAAATTGCCATATGGCTTGGATTTCACATTTTTACTGGCATAGTGTAATCATTTTTACAGAGTCTAGTGCCTTGCTACAGATTGTAAATGATAAGGTCATGAGGATTAGAGACCAGTTAAAAATTATAGAAGACATATGCTGTGCGTTTTACTAATGAATGGCCATATTCAAACATGGTCACTAATGAATGGCAATATTTGAATGGGCCCACTAATGAATGGCAATATTTGAAAGTGGCGTTGAATTTGATGCTCTGTGACCAGTGCTCTGTTTCTAGAAGGAGCCAACTGCTCGGTAAGGTCTGAGAAACGCCCACTTTAAAGCAAAATTAGGCAGGTCTTGCAGGATGGTAAAGGGAATTCTCAGATATAGAAATTCACCCACCAAGAAGTTTGTTTAGGATGGTATGAACAGATCATTGAATACTTAGAAGAGATACAGGCCGGGCGCAGTGGCTCACACCTTTAATCCCAGCACTTTGGGAGGCAGAGGCAGGCAGATCACGAGGTCCGGAGTTCCAGACCAGCCTGGTCAACATAGTGAAACCTCTTCTCTACTAAAAATACAAAAATTAGCTGGGCATGGTGGCACGTGCCTGTAATCCCAGCTACTCGGGAGGCTAAGGCAGGAGAATTGCTTGAACCAGGACGTAGGAGGTGGAGGTTGCCGTGAGCTGTGACTGCGCCACTGCACTCCAGCCTGGGCTGCAGAGTGAGACAATGTCTCCAAAAAAGAGTTCCAACTTGCAACTAGGTCCTACTAAGGGAAACAAGGGAAGTCATGACACAAATGCAAGCGCTGGGGAACTGGGAAGATGACTGTCACCATAGGAATTGCTTTCAGAAATAGTTACAGTAAAGAGAGAGTAAGAAAGCAAGTGGAGGATTAGGGACACGGAGTCGCTACGCTGCAGCGCTCCCACCCCAGCTTCCCCCGTCCCCGGCCGGCTGCTGCAGTCAGGGCACTTGGCAAGTGACACTGAGAGCCAAGTCTGCAAAGCTGGGGCTCAGGACACAGCCACAAGCGAGGGAAGCTGCCGCTCCCCCATCTGCTGTTTCTTTCTCTCTAACCTGGACCTCCAATTTGTTGGCTGTCTGCGTTTAAAGCCACTGGGCTTAAACTCATTGCAAGGCCTTTCCTGGCAAGCAGGCCAGATTCAGGCCCATAAGAAAGAGGAGACGACCAGCTCCCCGTGTGTTGAGCTGAGGAAGATTAGAGTGGGCCTGACCGCAGGCGGGTCCTGACCCTGCTTTAGCCGTATAGACAAGACTTAAACGTGGCGCAGAGTAATTGCTTTGGCTAGGAACACATCTCGGTGGTGATACAACATGTATAAAGAAGGCCTTAGCAGAAGTGCTGGGATACATTTGATATTCTTTTAATGCAGCTTGACAAAAGCGGCGGTTGAGACCACAGCGTGTTGGGGAAGCAGCCTCCACACACCTTGCTGCTAAGCCTGTAACTGACAACACTCGCAAAAGCGATCAAAATGTAAAGTCCATATGCCCTTTCACCCGGCCATTTCATGTCTAGAAATTTCTGCCACGGATTTCCTTTCATATGTGTGAAATGACCCGAAGAGCAGGACATTCCCTGCAGCTTTGTTTGTGATGGCAAAATATTGGAAGGACCTAAATGCTTATCGGAGGGGCTGCTGAAATGAATCAAGGCATATCTATCAGGAATATTATGTGGCTGTGCAGGAAGAATGGAGCAGCTCCCTGTGTGCTAAGAGAGAGCCACCTGTAAGATGCATTAAATGGAAAACCGGCAAGCAGAGTACGACACATTATACAATATTTTATAGGCTATTTTTGTTTAAAAATAGCATACATTGATGATTGAGTGCATAATATATTTCTGGAACAACGCCGATACAAACAGGTGACAGTGACTGTCTCTGAGAAGCTATGTAGCTGACCGAAGAGGAAAGGAGACATTTTTCACTCTGTACCTTTTGAACGTATGCTACCTGCATGTATTTTGCATTAAAAAATACTTATTTTTTTTAAAAACCCATGACTCTGCAAATTATATTTCAGTAACACTCTTAAAGAAAAGAAAAAATAAGGGCCAGGCGTGGTGGCTCACACCTGTAATCCCAGCGCTTTGGGAAGCTGAGGTGGGCAGATCATGAGGTTAGGAGACCAAGACCATCCTGGCTAACAAAGTGAAACCCCATCTCTACTAAAAATACAAAAAAAAAAAAATAGCTGGGCATGGTGACATGTGCCTGTAGTTCCAGCTACTCGGGAGACTGAGGCAGGAGAATCACTTGAACCCAAGAGGCAGAGGTTGCAGTGAGCCAAAATCAAGCCACTGTACTCTAGCCTGGGTGACAGAGCAGGAATCCATCTCAAGTAAATAAATAAATAAATGGCCAATAAGCATTTTTAAGTTTATTTTCATTTCAAGTTCTGGAAAGAATCAAAAGTATTTTGAATTAGGAAGTAAATGCAAATGTCTTTGTCCGTAATTATAGACTGGACATTTAATTCCCAGCAGAGCCATCACCAGGAGCACCACCTTATCATGCATCTCCTAACTTAAGGTGCTGAGGTCAGCCTGTTGAAAGTAAGCTGTGTGAGTCTTTTCTCCTCATGGATGAGCTCATCTCCTCTGAGGGGACCTAGTTCTGAGACAGGTGGTGATAAGTTTCTTACCAGATGTACCCATAGTGAGGGCATCATTGCAGACTGCACAGCTGAAAGATGGGATAGTGACATGCACACGCTTGATGAAACAGATGATGGTGTAAGAAAAGGGGATTTTGTGAGGCTCTTTTAAGAGTTCCCATGAATGGAAATCAAACCAAAGAAAGTAAAGGCCTGTTCAAAGAGCAGACCTAAAACAAAATTAAGTCCAGAGATGCAGGGTGTTAGAGGTCACAATATTTTGTGGGAAACTAATTGACATTGTTTAATATCCTTGGGGACTGGTTGGGCATGCTGGGTCACGTCTATAATCCCAGAACTTTGGGAGGCCAAGGCAGGCGGATCATGAGGTCAAGAGATTGAGACCATCCTGGCCAACATGGTGAAACCCCGTCTGTACTAAAAATACAAAAATTAGCCAGGCATGGTGGCAGGTGCCTGTGGTCCCAGCTACTTGGGAGGCTGAGGCAAGAGAATTACTTGACCGCAGGAGGCGGAAATTGCAGTGAGCAGAGATCGATCGTGCCACTGCACTCCAGCCTGGCAACAGAGCGAGACTCCGTCTCAAAAATATATATATTAATCCTTGGGGATTAGTAGAGAATTTGTGAAAGACAAAGGAATGTGGCTACTCTACAGAGCTGTATCCAGCCTCCTGAAAACGATTTCTTCTTAGCCCTTCAGAGACCACATATAGAACATTGTCTCCGTCTGTTAGCATCTGCAGCTTAGCATAGTTTAAGATTGCCTCACACCATGAGAGTCTGTGATTTTAAGATGTTGTGTACTTGAAAGGAAATAACCTTACTTTCTTCTTTTCAAAATTGTGTTTTAATGCATTGTAATCTAACACCATCTCTGTTCAATGCACTGTCTTGTCAGAACGAGTTTTGCATATATCAGTGGCTGGTCACTCCTAGGGAGACTTCCTCTTTTGATCTGTTCTTTTTAACACGCTGCGGCTGGACTCACACATCTCTGCTGCCATCTTCTGGAAAGCTACATAACAAAGAGAAAAACATTTCGTCTATTCCCAAAGAAGTGCAAATGTGTGCTTCATGCCTTTGATGTTTCCCTTGACTCTAGTAAGGGGTGTTAAGATGGTATTTGATTCTCTCCTATTCTTTTAACACAGAATTTCAGAGCTGTGAAAGAAAAATAAACGGCACATAATAAAATACTTTTATAATAGGTGCAGCCATGGTAGAAAACAGGCACAAAGAAATCTTGGCTTTCGTATAGAGATCATTCAACTTTAAGGATCAAAACCTTATCTGAAGGGTCATTGCTCGTAGGTACCCACTGGCTCTCAACCTGACTGATCAGCAGCCATTGGAATATTTTGATTGCATTGGGAGCTGTTCATTTGGTTCCTTTTCATGCTTCCAAAAAGAATGTACACATACAGCCCCTTTTGAATGTGACCATTATGGAAATATGGGAAATCAAACTCAAACGTCAATCAAATGACTACTCCGCTGACATGATATTGAATGATTGATGTGATAGAACATTCACCTAGCTTTCTGGTAGTACAGAGCATGTAAGAGGGCTGACAGTGACTTACCTTGGCATGTATACCAGCAAAGAAAGGCCTCATCCCTTTCTAGAGAGCAGTCCTATGAGGAGTTTACCAGTGTGGCGTTGCTGGGGAGGTTTCAGTTTCACCCGAGATTCACATCAGTCATTATCATCAGTATTCTGGGAACTGCTTTAATTAACAAGGCGCTTACAACGCTCTTACTATTCTATAGACTCATGCCACATGTAAAACATCATAGCCCATTAGAGAAAACCATTTGTTGTGTTTGCTGTGTACCAGAAACTGTGTTAAATATTCATTGCCTTATTATTTCTTCTTTGTAGATGCAAAAAAGCTAAAGCAAAGAGATGCTATAATCACACAGATAATAAATGATCCAAGAGGCGTCAGACTTCAGGTCTGTGTACTTCAAAGGGTTCACTTCTAAACACTAGTCTACATCTGGTATTTAAAAATATAAAGATCTAGTACATGATTTCACAGATTACAATATGCTATTTCTTTATATGTTGCTTAGTGCCAAGATTTTACTCATCCTAAAAGTAAATACACAGCACATATTAGTTGCAAGGCAAAAATATGACTTTAATGTTAAGAATACTTTAGCTATTACTCAATAGAAAAAAAATCGACTAACTGAATTAGCCTTTGTTAAATAGTTTTGTTTTGTTTTGTTTTGTTAATTCTACCTCCTTTTAGGCATTTAGGATAAGCTGATGACTAGAGTTAAGAATCGTGGCACTGGCCAGGCACAGTGGCTCATGCCTGTAAGCCCAGACTTTGGGAGGCTAAGGCAGGTGGATCATGAGGTCAGGAGTTCAAGACAAGCCTGGCCAATATGCTGAAACCCCGTCTCTACTAAAAATACAAAAATTTAGCCCGATGTAGTGGCGCATGCCTGTAGTCACAGCTACTCAGGAGGCTGAGACAGGAGAATTGCTTGAGCCCAGGAGGCAGAGGTTGCAGTGAGCCAAGATCCCACCACTGCACTCCAGCCTGGATGACAGAGCAAGACTCCATCTCAAAAAAAAAAGAAAAAAAGAAAAAGGAAGTGTGGCATCAAGCTCTCAAGCTTGAAAACATATCAGAGGAGAATGTATTAGGTGACCATGTTCATTGTCAAATAAAAGGAAACCACCACATTATTGGAAGTGGTGAACTTACTCCTGGTGTTGAATTCTGAGAGTAATTTACCATACAACTACCTGGAATTTATATATATATATATGGTTTGAACTATAATTTTGCAAATATCGAGGAAAGTTTAGTTGTTTTCACATCACTTCTTTTGCAAAAACTGGGAATAAAGTGACCTTTGTTAAATTTTTTCTATAGGAGCTTTATCAGGCAGAACTTCACCAGAGAGACCAGACCAGCAGGGTGTGTATATCAAATACACATACACACATGTATGCATATGTATGTGTATATCCCTACATATATACATGCAGGCACACACACATTTTATCTATAAGGGTGTATATATGCATACATATGGAGAGATTTACTGGAAGGAAGTGACTTACATGGTTTTGGGGCTGGGTAGACATCTCCTAAATCCACAGGGTGGCCATCAAGAA
Organism: Cebus imitator; assembly: GCF_001604975.1. Taxonomy (NCBI): domain Eukaryota; kingdom Metazoa; phylum Chordata; class Mammalia; order Primates; family Cebidae; genus Cebus; species Cebus imitator. The sequence goes on from NW_016107321.1 coordinate 3,806,788, forward strand.
GGACAGGCTGGAACTCTTGGGCACAGCTGGCTGCTGCTGTCCACAGGTGAAATCTCTTCTTCCTCAGGAAAGCCTCAGTTGTGCTCTTAAGGCCTTTCCACTGACTGAATAAGCCCCCTCATGGTTATCTAGGATAATCTCTCTTACTTAAAATCAATTTGTGGGGATTCAGTCAGGGTGGTGGCAAAAATATTAAAGGAAAAATGTTAGAGAATGTTTTAGAATATATCCTCAAATCCCTTTGGAAGGCCTAAAGGTTTTTTTCTATAGTTCTTGGCTGAAGGCAGCCTTGTCCCCTTAAATAAATTAGAGTAGAAAGAAAAGAATGTAGGGGGTTTACCTAACTAACTTGTTTACTCATTAACCTTTGCTCATTCCAAATGGCTCTCTTGAGGGGAGATTGACCAAGGATATTGCCCATTAATAGTGTTTGGTGTAGGCATCAGAACCTGGCCTTTAATCTTCAACCTCTAGTAGTGTTGACTCAAGCCTTTGTCAATTAAACTTTACTGAATAAATGCAAGTCTCACTAGCTAGTGAAGGCCAGCGGCTGCTATCTCTTTACAGCACTCTCCAGGGAGACTGTAAGTGGCCACAGATCCTCAGCTGAACTAGCAAAGCATAATATCTGTGTGTCAGTGTACTTTATTCATCAGTCACTGAGTCAAAGTCTGGAGGACAGACCCCCGAAAGTGGTGACCCAACAGTGGCACCCAAACATAAGGTGACCCTGGCATCAACGGATTATAGATCCTAATCACATCTACAAGATACCTTCACAAAAACATCTAGATTGGTGTCTGCTTGAGTCACTGAGGCCCGTAGCCTAGCCAAGTTGATACATAAAACTCTCTTCACAGGAGCTATCATAATACAGTCCCTGTATTTGCCTTCTAACCAAATCTGTAAAGGAATAGAGTTTAGAGCACCAATGAAATAAGTAGGTATTACTTTTACAATTGTTTAAAGACGTTTTAAAATTCTCAAAAAAAAAAAAAAGGCCAGGCATGGTGGCTCATGCCTATAATCCCAGCACTTTGGGAGGCTGAGGTGGGCGGATCACCTGAGGTCAAGAGTTCAAGACCAGCCTGACCAACATGGTGAAACCCTGTCTTTAAAAAAATAATAAAAAATAAAAATAAAATAAAAAATTCTCAAAAAAAAAAACAACTCTACAGAAACGTACAGAAATGGGTGGTATTTGTTAGATCCACCACAAGAGAAGATAATCCTGAAAACGTATACTGTATAAATAATACTACATGTTTCTGGTACACTAACTTCCATTTGGTTAATGCTTCCTCATAAGGTTTGGAGAGGTATTATGCGTCTTCAGGGAGCCTCAGCAAATATGAGTCCATTTTTAAGTAATAGAAAATCCCTATGTAAATTTCAGCCTTCTACATGGCTGGTTAAAGAAGGATTCATGTGCCCCAGATATGAGACATGCAGATCAGCAGAATGGATGTGAATATGTTGGTGGAGCTAGGCCGACGTTCTTCCCCTTTCTCTAGAAACAACTATGCCATGAGAAATGTCTACAAACTGGCCCAAACACAGTCTCAGGAAGGAGTTTTGTGTCTGCCTAACCCAGACTTCTGTTCACCATGCCCTTAGCAGCTCAGTTCATTTTTCATGGCATTTCTAGGCCAAAAGAAATGCCTAACAGTTGTGATTATGAAAGATTTAGGGCCACATAGCATCATAAGAATTAATGTCTTAGCAACTGAATAGTTATCTGAAATGATAATTCACATAAATGGAAATAAACAATGAGCTTTAACTTATTCTTAAATAATCAAATCTTTGTTCCAAATGGATGTTTATGTGGTGCTTGTTTTCTATTCTGGTAACTTCTAAAAACCCAGCTTTGCAAAGATAGAATGTCACCAAAATGAAAGTGGCACGATCTACGTGAACACTGGGAACTGCCTTGAGTTAATAAACCACATCGTGTTCATCAGCCAGGCTATGTTTTACTGAAAATCCTGGAATATCCCAGGGACCCCATGAGTTTGCTATGGCACTGCAGGGCACTCTGGTGTGTAACATAACAACTGAAGGTTGGGAGTCTCAAGTTCTGGATAATGTGATTGAAAACTCAAACATTTCCAAGATCAAATCAGACCTTCTAGACGTTTCCCCCATCGCATATGAGACAGATTCATGTTACTTAATTGGGAAGGACCACTGCATGACATGTCTAAGTTTAAAGTAACACTCTGAATAGAAGCAAATTAGCCAGTGTATTCTGTGAAGTCATCACCAGAATTTTCCTGCAGCATTCCTTTGCCTTTTGCCATGCTGGAGTGGGGATGCTTTCATTTGACACAATCTTCCCTTTCTGTTACTTCTCAGTAGCCCATTCTTTGTAGTACTGGTGTGAAAGGGAATTTAATGTTTTTGTGTCAGGAAAGGCCTATGTATTCTGACAAACTGATCAACCTCCAGGGTGTTCCTCTACTGTGAAACTGATTTTATATCTCATCCACTAGCTAATAAGACGTGAAAGGTTTTCCCTGTCACGCCAACAGATCAGATTTGCTTCTCTAGAAAGCAGTAGGCTGAGACCCCATTGCCAGTTCTCTATGACTGGGCCTTCCATCCACATTTTTCCAACAAAGCATGTGAGAGCAGAGGAATGAGTGTGAAGCAGAGCCAAGTATTAACAAATAACAGTTCTTAAAAATAGAAGAAAATCCTGGAACCCAACTCACTATTCAGTGAATTCACTTTTAGTTCAAGGAAAATGAAACATCAGAAACTGAAGCCTGGTAATGTTGGTGAAGGACATTCTGATGCACACATGCTCTCCCACCAACCTTTAAATAAAGTTTACATTTCACTAAATTTGAGTTCAGTCTCTCTGCTATGAGAAGAAATAAGAATATCATATGCTACAAGTGATGGCTTGGAGATCTATTGTGGCATACTTCAGAGGAGGTTATTTCCTTATAAAATGCTTTTCCTTTTTGTTTCTGATGTTCTGAGATTAAAATACTTTTCAGATGAGTTTTTAAAACAAGAAATTGGACATAGGGAAGGAGAAAAGTCTGTTCACCTGGTGAAGACAACATGAAGGAAAAATGGCATTGGGTAGGCTATTCTTTTTTGAAGCAAAGAGGAATTATGCTGTATTTTGGGGTAGAGTTGGTTTTATATCCTATTTGTTTTTATTTTTGTTTTTCAATTCAAATCAAACCTGTCTTAATCAAAACTAGGCTAAATTCCTGACTTAGGCTATAAAATATTAGTCTGAGAACTTTTAGTTCTCTGAAAATCATTTGAATCTTCCAGACATCACTTTCAGCATATTATATTCTTATTTATTACTGTTTCAGATATTTATTGCTCTGTAAAAACCACCCTAAGATTTAATGGCTTCAAATAACAGCAGTCTACTTGGAGTATGACCCAGTCACATGGCTGGCAAGTTGGTGCTGGCTGTCTACTAAAAGCTCAGACCGGGCCATTGTTGAGGCCACAGTTCTCCATGTGGGCATCTCTTGGGCTGTTGGGCTTCCTTATCATATGGCAGCTGGGCTTCAAGAGCAAGTATCCCAACAGGAGATGGAAGTCTCTGGTTTTTTGAGGCCTGGACCTAGAAGGTGGTACACCATCACTTCCACCATACCCTAGTAGCCAGGTACTCAACACAACTGGCTGTCAGCAGAAGAGATGTAAAGTCGTCCTCTCAAGGGAAAGAGGGTACTGTCAGTTTGCCTCTGTGCCCCAAGACCACCACCATCATCTACACACTGTACTCGTGGACAGCACCCCTCTTCTCTGCTGAAATGCCTTCTCTGAATACAGTTTCTGCTGTGGGAGATGTTGCCCACTGCTTATTAAAGAAATGTGCATTGAAAGAAACCAGTTCTCTGGTGAGGAAACTTCTTCCTCGGAAATGGAGTAGGGGCAAAATAGTCCCTGGCTGGCACCATCTCCTTAAAGTTTAGAACACGTCGTCTGCTGTGGTTGCAGCCAGTCAGCATGTGCTATCTCACTACCTCTCCCAGGGGTCATATGAGACAGTGATCATTGTTATCCTGGCATTTCCGAGGGAGAAACCAAGGCACAGAAACCAAGGCGGTTTTCCCAAGGTGTTTCAGGTGGCAGGGGATGGGATGACGGCTCCAGTCCAGTGTGTTCCACTGCTGACCCACCCCTCAGCCATGACAGCCACTTCGGAGCATGGCTGGTGACAGTGAGAATGGGATGTGCTTTCTGGAGGGGTCCATGGATCCCAGACAGACAGCCCTGAACAAGCCTATCTGGCCTTCACTCATCCAGCTTGCTTCTTTGTAAGACGGCGGGTAGAGGGCATTGCTCCCTTGGGTGTCTTCAGTCCCATGGTGAATGCTGCTCTTCATCTCTCAGTCCGTGTCTCTGTCCTAATTGCCTCTTCTTGTAAGGACACCAGTCAGATTGAATAAAGCCTCACCTAACAACCTCAGCTTCCCTTATCACTTCAAAGTCCCTATCTCCAAATATAGTTACTCTCTGAGGTCCTGATTCAGCCTGTCAATGATGAGAGGGCACAATTCAGCCCATAGCCACCCATTTCTTTTTCTGTAATACGCTTTCAATATTAAAGTAAGTCCACTGACGTGGGCATATAAATCTTCTCTGTACGCAAACAAACATTGAGTGCGAATGTCTTGAATGAAGTTTTTTTCCTTGTATTCTAATACCAATTAAGCTTTGCTGTGGGCATTTGCGTTTCTGTGTGTACTAGTCTGTTCTCACACTGCTATAAGGGCATACCCGAGACTGGGTGATTTATAAAGGCAAGAGGTTTAATTGACTCATAGTTCTGCAGGGCTGAGGAGGCCTCAGGAAACTCACAATCGTGGTAGAAGGGGAAGCAAACACATCCTTCTTCACAGGGTGGCAGGAAGGAGAAGACTGAGAGCTGAGCAAAGTGGAGAGCCCGTTATAAAGCCATCAGATCTCTTGAGAACTCACTCACTATCACGAGAATCGCATGAGGGAAACCAACCCCATGATTCAATTACCTCCCACTGGGTTTTCCCCGTAATGGTGATTCTGGGAACTAGAATTCAAGATGAGATTTGGGTGGGGATGCAGCCAAACCGTATCACTGTCTTCCACTAGAGTGGACGCATCTTGAAGGGAGGAAATGTGACTTATCATCTCTGTAGCCCTGCTCTGGTGCTTGGAACACTCTTCAGTAAAGAGTGGACAATCACATCAAAATATAACTTGATTTCTTTTTGCAAAAAAAGTAATTTGATGTAGAAACCTTCGCACAAGCCAGAGGAATGAATAGAATTTGTTTGGAAAAAGGAAAATGTGCTATGTCCAAATGCAACCTCATGTCCCTCATTAACGGATGTGTGTTCTTTTGCAGTTTGCCTTCTGCCAGGAGTGTAAAGAAGCATATCATGAAGGGGAGTGCAGTGCCCTATTTGAAGCCTCCGGAACAATTCCTCAGGTACAGAATGCCCTACTCATTTCCTCCAAGCAGGGCTACCGACACGGTGGGGGACTGGGGGACTGCAGCTGTTTCCTAGAGGTCACGGAGAGTTCCGTTCTGAAAAAGCAAGCAGCAGACTGGTAGCTGACTGGTAGCCGACTGGTAGCCATGGGAATGGGGACCCTGGCTTCTCCCAGAAAGACTCCCCTCCTCAGGGCACAGCATAGGCTTCCCCATGGCCATTTGGGGCGTGTCCAAGAAAGTTTTCCCTGGACAGATATGGAACAGGGATGAGGCATGTGAGCATTTTCAAGGGAGTCCTTAGAGGGGAAATAAAACAATTTAACAGTCTTTAAATCAGAGAAATCAATACTAACTCCACTTCAATTTTTTTAATGCCCTAATTTAGAATCTCTGGTGAAAATGCCTCCATGAGTGGCATGTACAGAAGTATTACATGATGTAAGGATATCATTGTCTTTAGCAAGCAGTGTCATACCCAATGCTAACTGGTGTTTCAGTCCTCATTAAGTAAAGAATGTGTGGACAGAGCCTCACTCTGTAAGGTGCTATCTCAGTCTTAGGAAAATGCAAATTCATTTTCTTTTATTTATGAATTATGATCAACCAAACCTTCAGGTTAAAAGAGTTAAAAACGTCATCACAGTGGATGAATTTGCTCATTATTTTTCTTTCATTGTAGATGTTAACAAGGGTTTAAACACCAAATCTTTGCAAATAAATCCTTTAGTCGTTTTTCTGATAGGAACCTAATAAACAGACATAGAAATTCCAGAACATTTTAATTTTACGGCAGAGAATGTTAAAGAGCTGGATGCTCTAAAATCAGAGCATGAATAAGTGTATCCCAATATGGCATTCTGCAGATGAGTTTATCCAATATTAGCATAGCAAAATAAATAGAACTGGTGAATTTGGGTCTTCTCATCTGCTCCTAAATTGCCAGCCATGAGGATATGAGTGGATTTAGGACCGAGTTCCCATTTCCATAGCCCAGGCAGCAAGTGCTCTTTCTGTTGATTTTATTTTAGCTCAGGGACATTCAAATGTGAGCTCACCAGGTACTGACTACAGAAGCAGTAATGGCCCAGAGACCCCTGCCTCAGGACCGCTGTAACGGAGGCGGGTACGCCTGAGGCTCTGGGAAATGGAGTTAGTCTAGCAATTTACATCCATATGCTCTGAGACTGCAAACATGGACAGAGGCTTCCACGAAGTGATACTCTGGCATCTACAGTATTTATTTGGAAACAGTAGCTGTAAGGGGAAGAAGAGCATTGCGTAACCTAAAGCCATCCGGACACCTGACTCTCCCTTTAATCCCATTCATTCTTCAATCAAGAGGAACCACCCAACCTTGGTGTTAAAGATTCAGGTAGCCCAAATTAAATGTTTTTAAATCATTAAAACCTTAATATTGGATTCAGAAAAATAGGAAAAAGAAAGTTAGAGATGACCTAAAGCATAGATGTCCAATATCAAGGGAACTGTGTCTGCAAACAATGTCAATTAGCAGACACTAAATTCAGCATTTGGGTGGCTGAAGCAGCTGCCAGACTCTCTCAAAAAATGCATTGAAACATACATTTCCCTTCAGAGGCTCACAGGGGAGCCATGGGGGACACTTACTGGAAAATGAATATCATCATTATGGTAATATGCTAAGCCAAAGGTTAGCAACTCTATAGCTTCATATAAAACGCTTCCAGGCTTCCCCGGAAAAGTCATGGAAGGTGGGTCAGAGTTTGTCAGGACAGCAGGACGGGGTGGTAAAGGGCATTCCAGCAGAGGGTGCCACATGGACAAAGTTGCAGAGGCCAGAATCTCTTCAACCAATCTGCGTCCCTCTGCGTCCCTGAGTCTCCGGGCCCAAGATGACATCTGCTGCATAGACATTTAATACATGGTTTGTGGAGTGATGGTAGCATCTATAAAGAGATATTATTTCATTTTTTTTAAACAGGGTCTCACTATGTTGCCCCCGCTGGAGTGCAGTGGTGTGATCTTGGCTCACTGCAGACTCTTTATCCTTGGCTCAAGCAATGCTCCCACCTCAGCCTCCTGAGTAGCTGGAACTGCAGGCACACGCCATCCACACCAGGCTGCTTTTTGCATTTTTTGTAGAGACAGGGTTTCAGCATGTTGCCCAGGCTGGTCTTGAACTCCTGAGCTCAAGCAAGCTTCCCAAAGTGCCGGGGTGACAGACATGAACCACTGCGCCTGGTGAGACATTATTTCATTCATTCAACAAATACGGGGTTCTAGGCCCTCGGGACAAAAAGCAAGACAACGTCCCTGCTCCCATGGAGCTTCTGTGGCTTCAGTAGATGCCACAGAGGTTGCACTGATAGGAATTGTGAGGAGGTATAGTTAATCCACGCCAGGGTCATCCCAGAAAGAACTCAGGCCAAAGCGGCCCGGCAGCTAGACCCATGGGATTCAAGGCCCTTCCTGCTTCTAGCTCCCAATCACAGGGCCAGCCTCCAATCACCTTATTTGAAAACAAAGCAAACCAGCCAGACAAACTAAAAAGATGTCTGCCGGCCAGGCATAGTGGCTCACACCTGTAATCCCAGAACTTTGGGAGGCTGAGGCAGGCAGATCATGAGGTCAGGAGTTCGAGACCAGCTGGCCGACATGGTGAAATCCTGTCTCTACTAAAAATACAAAATTAGTCTGGCGTGTTGGCACGCACCTGTAGTCCCAGCTACTCGGGAGGCTCAGGCAGGAGGAGAATCGCTTGAACCTGGGAGGAGGTTGCAGTGAGCTGAGATCGTACCACTGCACTCCAGCCTGGGCAAGAGTGAGACTCCATCTCAAAAAAATACAAAACAAGACAAAAAAAGATGTCTGCTGGTTAGCGGTTGCCAGAGAACAGAAAGCAACTAACGAGGGGCTTTGCTGCCATGTTTTCTATATCTCTGATTCAGTCAGGGTCCCTCAGGTGAGAGAAGCCCACCCAGATGGGCACAGGAGGAGATGTTAAAGAAAGGGATGACCTGCAGAGGCAGGCCGGGACACAGGGCGAGAGCCTCAGAGTGAGCATCAGTGGGGAGCCATGGCCACCCAGGCCTGCCGAGGGACGGGAGGAAATGAGTTCCGTGAAGCCCGTCAGCTGTAGCTATGGAAAAGGGACCTCGTGACAGGAGGTGTCATCATGGGGTGTCCAGCATTGCCCAGATATATTCCCACCGTGGGAAGGGAGTGAGCAGGGACATGCCGCCTCCTACCTCCTACCATCCAATCTCTTGCTAATGTCTCCTGTGGGCCACACCCCACCAAAGCCACCCAGAAGGAATCCTAGGGGCACAGCCCATGAGAGTTAGCCTTCCAGATGCAAAGCAGAGAGGGGGAAAAATACACAAGAAGCAGCACCTTCTCTATGAGCAAATTTACCAGCCTTTCAAAGTTTCCTTATTTCAACCATAGCTGCTCTTGGACATGGGAAGGCACAAACCAAACAAGGTATTTCTTCAAATTTCACGACCCAATTCAATTTGACCATAGAACGAAGTGTTTTTATTTTGATACAGAGGGCTTATTTTCTGTTCCCTACATTTCTCTCAAACAGCATGGTCTCCAGGAGGTTGACCTCTGCTGTTTCACTGACCTGAAATCTGAAAGGGTGACACTCCGCACATCTCACAGTGAAAAGCTAATTGCAGCCCCCCTGGGAACTGAAGGCTTTAGATGTGTTCTCATGTCTGAGTTTTGCTAATACCAACTAACTACCTTCATCAACCCTCTTCACGCTTCCCTTTCAATTCCACTCTGTTGCAGGGTTCTTGGCTTTGAGCCATTTGTGACTCCTTCCGCTGTTCTTCCCTTGAGTGTTGACTGCTTTCTGTTCTTCACATTACGTTCTCCAGCCAGGCAGGCCCATTGCTCTTGGGTCCCAATCAGCTTTTCCTATCAGTTAGACTGACCTAAAACTTCATGCATTTTTTGATTAACGCAATTTTTTTTTTAAAAAAGGAATCACAAAAATTGCCTTTAAATTGGTTTTAAGATATTGAACGAGGTTTAAGTTGAAACTGCTGGGAGTTTGGGAAGGCCGTGACAGAAGATCAATCCGTCACTGACTAATGAGAGTCCAACCCATTTGCTTTCCTTGGTTTTCCCTGCTTGTTCTCCCCGTGTTCCCGTTCCTTCTGCGTATTCCCCCGGGGACTTTTTGATAACTAAACACTTGCTCTTGCGAACCACATAAATTGATTCATTCTCCCAGTGGTTCTAAGTAGTTATGTTGCTCTCCCTACTCAACAAGAGGGCAGACTGAGACTTCCAGACTTTTAGTGGTGCTATCTGAAGCCACAGAGGAGATCCGTGTCAGTGATCTAAGCAGTTGGGAGCAGCAACTCCTCTCTCTAATATATCTACAGTGTCTGAGGGGACTGCGCCCAGGCCTGCCTTCCAGCCATGCCTCCTGCTGTACCTTCTAGGCCCAGATCATATGTTACCTCCTCTAGAAGCCATCTGCCCTCCCCACTACACTATGTCCTGTAAGCTTTCAGACAACTGTACATCCTTATAAATTCGTCACATTGAAGTACGGTGTCTCTGTCTCTTCACAAAAAGTCTGGGCTTTGTTAGCGCAGGGTTTGTGCCTGTTGCACCTGTATCCTTCAGTGCCTGGCACAGAGTAGGTGCTCATTACATGTTTGTTGAATGAAGGAGAAATCCCTCCTTCATCCACACACCTCCCTCCCTACCGGGAGGCTGGGCAAGTATTGGAAAAGAAAGGACAGTGGCTTCAGGGTGGATTTTGCCTCAGGAACCTTTTCAATGATGAGAGAAAGTTACATTTCCACAGTGAACCTCAGTTCCTTCCGTCTGCCTCCTAAATTAGAAAAATAAAGCCACCATTTGCTTGGGATAAAAATAATCATGTGCACTTCTATGGCATTTGTTTACAAAGCACTTTCAAATACACCATCTTATTTTGAGACTTATCTCAAGTTTTTGCGATAGACTTTGCTCATGGGCAACGTAGAGGGGCGGAGTGGCCACCAGGGCCGCAGAGCTGCCAAGCCCCAGACCCTTATCCTACCCAGGTCTTTGTGAGCGGCACCAGCCAGCGCTGATGACCATTCTGGTCCCAACAAAGCAGAGATGTGCTTTAACTGTTGTAACTGGTCACTCCGCCTTTTGAAAGATGGAGGTGAGCGGGCTGTTGCTGGCTTGACAAACACAGTACCAGGGTGGCCAGCTCAGATGCCAACTGCAGCCCAAGCCTTGAATGCAGGAGGCAGACTCGAAGCCTACTTCCTGGGTCTTTCAGTATTTTGAAAAGGATACAAAGATAACGTTCACTTTTCTTCTGCTTTTCCTGCTAAAACAAGCAGAACAACAACAGAAACACATCAACACCAAAGCCTGCAAGCGTAATGACTGCTAGCCCCATGCTGGGGCAAACTGGAGTGGGCGTGGCTTGTTGTGAGGGGCTCGGGGTGTGGGGGCAGCTGCTGCACAGCTCCCCAGCTCAGGTCCATGTTTACCCAGCAGAAATGTGAGCCCAATGGTACCAGGCCTTCCAGTGTGATCTTGTGACGTCAGCAGCATAAAATCCATATGTTTTTGTTAAATATCTTTATTTTTTTAATGTTGAGAATGAACATTTTTTAAATCTTAAACACATCTACAAGTGGAATTTTGGCGCAGCTTTGTGTTACATTTCCTACATTATGTGCCTTTGAACCTCATTTCAACTGAGTGCGAGTTTCTTGTAACTAGTGGAAAGAAGGAAAACAAAGGATGCTCAGTACACATTTATAAGCACCTTTTATTACCATGCACATAGTGCCAGGCATTTTGGATACAACATTAAAGATAGACTTGGGACTGGACGCGGTGTCTCACACCTGTCATCCCAGCACTTTGGGAGGGCGAGGCAGGCGGATCACCTGACGTCAGGAGATGGAGACCACCTTCACTAACATGGTAAAACCCCGTCTCCGCTAAAAATACAAAATTAGGTGGGCATGGTGGCCCATGCTTGTAATCCCAGCTACTCAGAAGGCTGAGGCAGGAGAATCACTTGAACCTGGGAGGTGGAGGTTGCAGCGAGCCAAGATTACGCCATTGCACTCCAGTCTGGGCTGTAAGAGCGAACTCCATCTCAAAAAAAAAAAAGACAGACTTGGTCTTGGCCTCTGTTCTCACGGGATTTGTCATCTAGTGAAGTAGAAAAACGGTTCGACAAATAATTAAAATATTGTATCCTGAGAGGCACAAAAGAGAAAGTTTGGGATGCGATGGAAGCATAGAAGTGGGACCTGGCCTGTTTTCCACGGGGTTGGAGGAATTGTTCATTGGAAGAAGCGAAACGTGAGCCGGGCACAGTGGCTCACACCTGTAATCCCAGCACTTTGGGAGGCTGAGGTAGGTGGATCACCTGAGGTCAGAAGTTCGAGACCAGCCTGGTCAATATGGTGAAACCCCGTCTCTACTAAAAATACAAAAATTTGCCGCGTGTGGTGGTGTGCACCTGGAGTCCCAAATACTTCAGAGGCTGAGGCAAGAGAATCGCTTCAACCCAGGAGGCAGAGGTTGCAGTGAGCCAAGATTGCACCACTGCACTCTAGCCTGGGTGACAGAACAAGACCCTGTATGAAAAAAAAAAAAAGAAAGTGAAATTTGAGACCTGCAGGGATGAGCTCTTCAGGTCAGGAAGGAACCGTTCTAAGCAAAGAGACGAGATGTGCAAAGTTCTGGAGATGAACGTGAGTGACATGTTCAGTGAAGTGGAAGAGACTCCCTTGATTGTGCCATAAAGCGATGGTGGCTGTGACCTCGGAACAGGCTGGAGACGGAGCCAGGAAATGAAGGGCCTTGTCAGTCGCGGGCCGGAGCTTGGAATTCAGGGCAGTGAAGGCATTTGGAGATTTTTATTTAAAGATTGGCATCATCAGATTGGTGCTTTCAAAAGATCTCCAGCTGCAATATAAAAAACATTTCGTAGGGAATTGTAATAGTTTGTATTTTCCAGGAAGAAAACTCGAGATGCTTGAGATTTGAGTGCAGACTGTGTACTGGCGGATGCTGTGGGCAACTGCACAGGCAGACGAAGGGAGGCTGAGCTGCCCCGCCGCCGCCACAGCCAGCCCTAGAAGCAGGTCTGCAGTGGATGAGCTTCCGAGTTGTTCTGCATGGACACAGAGTGGTCGGGCCTTCCATCCCCATGCACAGACCAGGTTTTCAATGTGGGCTTCCCCCACAAGGAGGAGTGACCTTGGGAGAAGCAGCTTCCTTCAGCAGAGGGCAATTCCTGAGTGGGGACTGGGCAGAGAGCTGTCTGCTGCTGACACACCCAGCAGTGGGGACATCCATCCTGGAGGAGGGGTCTGCCCCTTGCACTGCCTGGAGACGTTTGCTTTGTGGAGTGAGGGACTGGGGGATGTACACATGGAAGGTTAGCCGGGTGAACTGCATGTAGCTCACGCTGCCACAGCTGGTCTGGAAGCTGCAGCTGACTTCCTTCTCTCCTACTCATTCTGGACTCCCCTCGCCCTCAGATAAGACCTCAAGGTGGCTTACCTGGTGGGGCGACATAAACATCATCCCTGATGGGTCCCAGCTCCTGTGTGCCTGCCATTCTAAAGCATGGCGACTGAACAATTTGCTATCAAAATTGGGCAGGGGAGGACCAAGAGATACCACAGTGAACCACCTGGGTACCAAATGCATTCTTCCCATTTAAATACCCCATTCCATAACAGCAGCCCTGCCTCCTCCTGAGAATCAGTTATCCCTTCCAGGATGGTGACTCCGTTTCTATCTGCTAATCACTTGGCAGATGTAACATAAAGTGACCAGAACTCTTGCTGTGTCTCCGGGAGAAGTGTTCCCATGTTGGAAGCCAGGGCCTCCGTATGTGCAAGGCCAGGCTGCACAGATGGAGAGCACAACATTCCACGTGGGCACTGGGACTGAGGGGCGGGGCCATCCCTGCTTCCGCCCCATTGTGTTCTACCTGCCGGAGACACGCACCGCACCATGGCGGTCGTTGATTGAGAGCGTAACCCCCATCTTAGAGGACAGCACCCTTATCGCAGTGCAGCTCCCACTGCAACGTGCAAGCCTGGTCCATCAGTTGCATCAGGTCAGCAGCTTCTGGGCAGTAGGATACGTGACAGGACCAGTGTCCCCATGGGCATGAGCCCACTAGGACACAATGCAGTGTCATGCTGGGTCCCGGCAGCCTGCAGATGCTAGTGCTGACTGAGGCTCTGTTGCCAAGAAAGGCAAACCCACACCCAGAATAGGAGTCACTTCCTGTCAAGGTGGAGTGTCTGCAGCTTCCCAGGTGACAGTGTGACCCACCTGGCACCACTGGCCAATTCTCTGGTCTCCTTGAGGAGTGGTGCCACACTCGGGACTCAGTGTCAGTCTTCGTGCCAGCAGGCTGACAGTGTGGCAGACGGGGGGATGCCCGAGCTGGGGGCCTGGCAGGGCTTCACCTCACCACCACGCTTGCCCCACGCAGGAGTGCCCTGGCCGAGGACTGCTGTGGCCAGTGACAGAGGCTGGCGGCCGCCCACTGGTGGGATCGCTCCACCTGCTTGTTGAAGGGCGCTCCTGTGCGCTCTGCCGCGCGGTGCAGACCTGCTCACAGGTCCTGCCCCTCCCACTGGTCTGTCCATGTGCCTGCTCTGCAGAGCTCCGTGTCTCCCCTGTCCTGTATTCCAGCGTTTCTCCATCCCTGACCCAAGGAAGCTGAAGACATTTGCCACCGCTCAGGAGCTGGCATCTGTTCCTGATTCAGGACTCTTTCCTTTCCACACATGGTCTCCTGTCAGTTCCTGTCTCATCTCTTTGGGCTGCTGTCACTAAATACCGTAGACTGGCTGGCTTATGAACCACACACGTTTATTCCTTGCTGTTCTGGAGGCTGAGAAGTCAAAGATCAATGCTCCAGCAGATTTGCGGGTCTCACGAGGGGCCATGTTTTGGTTTGTAGATGACGTCTTCTAGCTACACCTTCACATGGTGGAAGGGTCAAGGCAGGGCCCTCTGGGGCCTCTTTCTAAGGGTGATGATCCCATTCATGAGGGCTCTGACTTACGACCCAGTCACCTCCCGAAGGCCTCACCTCCTAATGCCACCAACTTAGCAGTTAGGTTTCAACATAAGAATCTGGGGAGACACAGACACTCAGACCACAGCAGGTGCGTTGCCCAAGGGTCTGCCCAGTGACAGGGGCTCCTCTCCCCACCCTCTTTCAACCCTGAAAAGGGTTACTGTAGAGCGACGTTCGTTTTTGGCTTGCGGCCATACACTAAGCCAGCTCAACTGTGAACTGAGCTTGGATCCCTCACTGTGTCATGAGGAATCCCCCAGCCCCGCCGCCCCACCGTGGGACCCCGGTTGTGAGCCCAGGGAGAGGCAGTCACGTCACAGTGTGGGTGGACAGGGGTCTCGCCACCTGCCTGTGCAGCTCGCTCTCGCCCCGTGGGCCCACTTGGGCCTGGTCCTGGGTGCCATGCTTCTGTCTCAGGATGCGTTGCTGCACAGATGCCCCAGCTCCGCAGGGCTCGGTAGCCTGCCCGGGCTCTTTTGCAAGTGGTCCATCGTTCTCAGCTGCTGGACCCCCAAAATCTTTACGGGGATGCTCCTACTGGCCTGCAGGTAGCCCCGTGTGACCTCTTTTCCCTTCACAGCAGCTGGAATCCACAGGGTCTGCCTGTTTGCACAGCCACAGAGACCAGGCACTTGCACGCCACCTGGCCCTTCCCTTGGCTCCTTGGGCCCCCCGCCTCAGAGCTTCCAGCGCTGTCTCCCAACAGGGATGGGCTCCTCTTTGGCCACTGGCAGGAGGGACTCCAACTCTAACTCCATTGTAGAGTTTGCTTCCTAGGACTCTCCAGAGACCAAGCATCACAGGTTATACATTCCCGGGCAGGGGTCTCTCAGGGGTGCTCTCGACAGCACCTTCAAGAAGAAGGAAGCAGGGTTGGGCAGAGTGGAGTCCAGCTGTAGTGCGGCTGCCACAGAAGACTGAGGGGAGTCAGAGGAGGGAGGCTAGAGGTGGGCCCTTCACATCCGCCCTCCACCACCGGGCGTGAGCTGCCCAGCCTCCGCGATGTGATGCTGGGACCTCAGTCCCAAGGTGGGTGGGGCTGGGAGTGCAGCAGAGCACCCCCTAAAACAGCCAAACCAGAGACATGCTAGGCACCAGGAGTGCAGCCAGGGAATACAGAGGAAGCGACGGGCTTGAGGTAGGATCCACGGAACTCGGCCATGCATTAGAAGTCAGGGTGAGACGTGACTGGTGAATGTCGATGCAGGAATGCCCAGCTTGGCACCCTGGTGGTGCTGCTGGTTTGAAGAGGAGACAGAAGCCGAAGCAGGTTGTTCAGGGAGACACGCGTTCATTGTGGGCATCTCAGCAGAGGGGTTCGGTGGGCAAAGGAATGGATGCCTAGACCACCTCAGAGGGAAATCGAGACTGGAGCCTGCGATCAAGATGCGAGATTCACAATTCCCAACGAACGGCCCCTTGCCCACGCTCCCCACACCATCCCTTCAGAGCTGCAGTTGGGGAGAGGCTGGGAGGTACACCTCCCACAGCGGAGGACAGCAGTGGGTCTGGGGACCCGAGATCTTTTGCTCCATTTAGCCCCAGATCTCCCCACAGAGCCGTCTCAGCCCTGACTGCCTTCACACACAAGCGCAGTCCCAGAATTGGGAGGCGGGTGTCATTTATCATTCCTGGAGCTCCAGATCCCCCGTGACTTGGGAGTGTATTTTCTGAAGCGTTTGCTAGTTTAAGTAAAGCAGGTGTGATGCCACTGCTCTAGAGTCTGTGACCCTGGACCCGCCGCCTAAATGGACACGCAGATGGGATGGAATGGCTGCGACAAAGCTCCATGAAAACCAGCGCGTCCTTCGGGCTCGGCCTCGCGCTGTGAAACGCTGAGTCGACGCCAGGACGGCCCCACCGCTCTGCAGTGCGTTTCCACGGCACCCTGGTGCGCGAAGGTTCGCTCTGGGGCAGCAGAAATGGCCCCTGGCAGGTCATCAAAGGCCTGGTTCGATTTCCTCCTCTTCCAGGCCGGTTGCTCAAAGGCTCACAGCCTTTTCGTCACCTGCCACACAGGGCCAGTAAGATCTACCGAGTCATAAATAATGAAGTGAGCATGTGTGTAGCCATATGTAAGTTGCAAAGTACTACAAAATGTTGAAACTTTAGGGTTTGGGTTCTTAAGGCTGAAAGCTAAAAATGCCAGGCACTGTGGAGAGCGGAGATGAAAGAGAAGATTGATTGGGATGGAAAGACAAGTGAAGGCACGCTTGCGTGATCACACACGCTGGCACCGCTCGCCTGCCCTCGGAGGCAGGTCCTGGCCATGCAGACCCGGGGCTGGGCCTTTCCACGTGCACTCCTGTGCTGCAGAACCCTTCTTCCCTTCTGCGACTGTCACTCCAGCACAGCAGAGCACGGAGCCCCTGCAGCGCACTTCCCTGGGCGTCCTCCCTCTGCAGGTCCCCTGAGCTCTCTCATCTGTGGGGTCACGGCCTGCGGGTCCCCTGAGCTCTCTCATCTGTGGGGTCACGGCCTG
>NW_016107321.1:3824612-3826161 GCF_001604975.1 Cebus imitator
AGCTCTCTCATCTGTGGGTCACAGCCTGCGGGTCCCCTGAGCTCTCTCATCTGTGGGGTCATGGCCTGCAGGTCCCCTGAGCTCTCTCCCCTGTGGGGGTCACGGCCTGCGGATCCCCTGAGCGCTTACCTCTGCCCGGCCACAGTCCAGCCTCCACCAGATCCTTGCCTGCCCAACACACAGGACCCTTCCCTGAAAATGGTGCTGTCCCGAAGGCTTTTGGATGCCAGAGAGCTTTTAGGATCCCAGCAGAGTTGGTAAAAAGGTCTGAATGTAAATTCCAAACCTGATTTTACAAGTCTATACCCTGTGTTCTAGACTCTATAAACAAGCTGCTAGAACAAGTTTGCAATGTGGAAAATATTTTTATAGAAACTTGTTATCACAGCTACACACCACACATACATCACACATACCACACACATAAACACAACACACATACATAACACCACATACGTAACACACATCACACACCACACATACATCACATACACCACACACGTAAACATCACACATACATAACACACATCACACATACACACCACACATACATAACATGCACACCGTACGTTACACACACCACACACATGCACTACGTATGCCACACTCACATAACACACCACACACGCTACACATACCGCATACACATATACACAACACACATGCCCACAGAACACACACACAAACACAACACTGCACACCCCGCATGCCTCACGGGGCATTTGGATCCCCTCAAAGGAAAGCGCCCCTGGCGAATCTCTGCACCCGATTCAGCATCAGGAGGGAAGCAGCTGCAGTGCGCCTCTGATGCACCAGATGGCGCTAAACCCTTAAGGAAAATGCTGGATTTTGCAAGAAAAAAAATAAAATGACGGGGGAAAAGGGGGTGGAGGCCACTTTGAAAGGCACTCCAGCCACGCCTGCACAGCGGCCCGGCCCACAAGGGCAGGAGGGAATCGAAGGACTGTGTCCCCAGAAGCAGCATTTCTGAGAGGTGTGCAGATGTGAAAAGCTAAGAGCTGGATCCTGGCCCCCATAAATCCTTCATTAAAAGTGGGGCTCTCGGGGGGACAAAATGTTGTCACTCCACAGGAGAGCATGTAGACCATGTGTGAGGAAAATGGTTCACCTGCTCCACAGTTGTCCCATGCAAGCACAGAGGGAGAGCCCATTTAAAATCATCACCCCTGCAAAGCACAGAGGCGTAGCACACTCAGCACCCCTGCAAACGCAGAGGCCTAGCACACTTAGCACCCCTGCAAACGCAGAGGCATAGCACACTTAGCACCCCTGCAAACGCAGAGGCATAGCACACTGAGCACCCCTGCAAACGTAGAGGCGTAGCGCACTCAGCACCCCTGCAAACGCAGAGGCGTAGCACACTTAGCACCCCTGCAAACGCAGAGGCGTAGCACACTTAGCACCCCTGCAAAGCACAGAGGCATAGCACACTTAGCACCCCTGCAAACGCAGAGGCGTAGCGCACTCAGCACCCCTGCAAACGCAGAGGCCTAGCACATTTAACTCAGCACCCCGGCAAACGCAGAGG
>NW_016107321.1:3828159-3851017 GCF_001604975.1 Cebus imitator
GGTCTCTCTGTCTTTGTTGACTGCAGTGTATGCGGTTCTCCATAGGTCTGCAGGCTAGTGACATCAGCATCACCTAGGAATTTGTTACGTGGCCCGTTGTTGAGCCCAATCCCCGACCTACAGATTCAGACCCAGAGGGGCCGTGGGGGAGACGCAGCAGTGTGTGGGTCAGCACGTGCTTCCGGTGCTGCTGGTTTGCAAGCCACAGTTCCCCTACCGGGGAAGCTCCACAAGGCAGGGATTGTTGGCTTGCTATTTGTCTGTTGTCTCTCTTGTTACTGGGATGTATCCCCAGTGTCCAGGACAGTGCCTGGCACATCTTAGACACCCAACAAATGTTTCTTGAATGAAAATATTTCCGCATTCACTCTAGCGAAAATAATAGTCTGCTCTGTGCTGGAATAACTACACTTTGCACAAAAGACAGGCTCTGTTGTCTGCTTTCGCTCCTTCTTCCATCCTATTAGTGATGATTCCACATTCAGAATCCCATCGATGTTGATAATTTTGGTCACTGCTGGCCTAAGCCAACCATGAACTAGAGAACTCCATTACCAAAAATATAAATGAGCTTCTTTTCTAGCTCAAGTGTAGATTTTCCCATATGTCAACTTGTAACAATAGTGGAACACAAAGCACTTTTAAAATAACCAATAAATGGTACCTATTAATAATCCTGCTACTTAATGTTTATGTTGCGCCATTTCCCCCTTTAATCTCAAAATAGACTGATAGATATTTACTTCACTTCCCCTTCAGGAAGCAGTTGAGGCCGCCATGAGGCACGACTCTATGAGATCTCATCTGCTGCACTTGGTACACATTCCACTCATAGCAGAAATCGCCACTATTAGAATCATTGTCAAAATGCCCTTCTGGTCGGGCATTGTGCTGTAATCCCAGCACTTTGGGAGGCCAAGGTGGGTGGATCACCTGAGGTCAAGAGTTCAAGACCAGCCTGGCCATGTTGAAATCCCATCTCTACTAAAAATACAAAAATTACCCAGATGTGGTGGTGCGCACCTGTAGTCCCAGCTACTCAGGAGGCTGAGGCACGAGAATCGCTTGAACCCAGGAGGCAGAGCTTGTAGGGAGCGGAGATTGCGTCACTGCACTCTAGCCTAGGCGACAGAGCCAGACTTTGTCTCAAAAAAACAAAAAAGAAAAAGCCCTTCTGAATTGCATTCTAAAGCATGGCTTGCGGAGCTTGGAGGTTAGTGGAGAGAGTTTAGCCTTGTATTCCCCACAGCCCTTTACTAGACACCCCATTAAATCCCAACACTCTAATGATTTTTTAAAAAATATAACAAAGTACATTTAAATATATATGGCCGGGCGCGGTGGCTCACGCCTGTAATCTCAGCACTTTGGGAGGCCAAGATGGGCAGATCACCTGAGGTCAGGAGTTCAAGACCAGCCTGACCAATATGGAGAAACCCCCTCTCTACTAAAAATACGAAATTATCCAGGCGTTGTTGCAGACTCCTGTAATCCCAGCTACTTGGGAGGCTGAGGCAGGAGAATCGGGAGGCTGAGGTTGCGGTGAGCCAAGATCACGCCATTGCACTCCACCCTGGGCAACAAGAGCCAAACTCCATCTCAAAATAATTAATACACACACACACACACACACACACACACACACACACACATATACATATTCTCCAAAAAGAGATGGTAATAAAACAACGTGAAAACAACAGATCACGTTGTGGTGACACCCTTCTCCAAGCGGTAACGTTGATAAACTCAAGGCCCCTGAAAGGTGATGCCGTTTTCTTTCTCACCAGCAGGCGGCGGGCTGCTCACACGCGGCAGTGCTCAGCCGGCCCACCTGCGCGACTGCGAGCGGGGCAGGCTGCTGCCTGCAGAGGTGCAAGGTTTCCGTGTCTGTGAGAAGAGAGGCGAGCCTTGGTGAGAAAGCTGGAATTCAAAAGCTGCCATTCACCCGAAAGCATTCATAGCTGAACTAAGCCAACTATGTTTTCCTGATTCATGGCAGTCTGCTCTTTTTTGGAAAATAGGCTTAAATTGATTTTTAGGATTAGAATATACTTGTCTAATTATTGGCTACACAGGTGTCACAAGTTTATCTTAAAGCAGGAAGGACACATATGCAGTCCCTCAAGTTATTCTAGCTTCAATATATAACAATGTGTCTCCTGGACGCTAATTCAGGTTTGTTTGGTTTTTTTTTCTTTTCTTTTTTTTTTTTTTTTTTTTTTTTTGAGATGGAGTCTTGCTCTGTCACCCAGGCTGGAGTGCAGTGGCGTATCTCTGCTCACTGCAACCTCTGCCTCCTGGGTTCAAGCGATTCTCCTGCCTCAGCCTCCCGAGTAGATGGGACTACCGGTACCCACCATAATGCCCGGCTATTTTTTTTTTTTTTTTTAAGTAGAGACCGGGTTTCACCCAGTTAGCCAGGATGGTCTCAATCTCCTGATCTTGTGATCCACCCGCCTCAGCCTCCCAAAGTGCTGGGATTATAGTCGTGAGCTACCACGCCCGGCCTAATTCAGCTTTTAAAACCTATAAAAGTACATTTTTATTTAACTGTGGGGGTTTTTGTTAGTTTGTTTGTTTATAGAGACAGGGTCTCATTATATTGCCCAGTCTAGTCTTGAACTCCTAGTCTCAAGTGATTCCCCTGCCTCGGCCTCCCATACTTGTGTTTCTAAAGGAAAGTTAAGGCCAATCCAGGCCTTCAGTGGTCTTTTCCATGTCTGCAAACTCCCATCGTCTCATATTCCTGACTCTTTAGAGATGATCGTGATTATTACAATAACAAAATAGTAATGTTGGTTCTCGTAGAAGACACACGGTTAGTTTCAGGGTGCACCAGGCTCTGTGCTAAGCTGTTTGTGTGTTGATCCCACTCGCAATGACCCTTGTGAGGTTATTCCTCTTAAGCCACAGATGGACAATCATGACAGTAATTGACCTTTCTAAGGGAATTTTGATTCTCTCTCTCTCTCTCCATATATATACACATTCAGAATCCCATCTATGTTGATAATTTTGGTCACTGCTGATCTAAGCCAACCATATATATGTGTGTGTGTGTGTGTGTGTGTGCATAGAGATCTATATATGAAATATATCTTCTATAATCATATGAAATATATATGAAATATTTATAATATACTTATATATAGATCTCTATAATATACTTATATATATTTCATATATATATATATATGAAATTTCTATTTTCAGCCATGAAGTATGTTAGGAGAGAGACTTGTCCCGTTCTACCCCCACCTCCATGATGCATGTGCACACACATACATGCAATTCCTCCTGTCATGGGTGAGCAGTAGACGGGCACAGAGTTCTGCAATTACCTAACTGTTATACTGCCATGTGAGAGCCACACTTTACTGCAGAATCAGACAGTGATGCTGAATCACAACAAAACCTTCCCCTTCTGGCAACAAAATAAGCAGGCTTTGCTTTCAAGCTTGATGACTAAGGTGGGAACAGAGGGTAAGCTATCCAGCTTGCCTTGTTATTCTTCAGACCCAAAGGGAGACTCACCCTCCAGAGGATGAATGGTTCCCATACTGCCCCTTGAAACCCCTTGGGGCATTTTTAAGGGATCTAATTTCTGTACCCCGCCACAGACATGCTGAGTCCAAGTCTCCAGGGTCGGAACGCAAGCCTTGGCATCCTTTTTGGAATCTTTTTGGTGATCCTGAACCTGCGGGCACTCAGCCACTGCTTGAGATCATTCCAGAAGGATTTAAACATCAGCATGATGACACTCATGAAGGAAGCAAAGCAAAGATGTGCTCATCCTGGTAGAAATCCCCTCTCAGGGGCGGGCAAGGTGGCTCATGCCTGTAATCCCAGCACTTTGGGAGGCCAAGGCAGGTGGATCACTGGAGGTCAAGAGTTCAAAACCAGCCTCACCAACAAGGTGAAACCCCCTCTCTATAAAAGAAAGAAAGAAAGAGACAGAGAGAGAGACAGAGAGAGAGAGAGAGAGAGACAGAGAGAGAGAGACAGAGAGAGAGAGACAGAGAAAGAGAAAGAAAGAAGAAAGAAAAAAAAAGAAAGAAGAAAGAAAGAAAGAAAGAAAGGAAGGAAGGAAAGAAAGGAAGAAGAAAGAAAGAAAGAAAAGAAAGAAAAGAAAGAAAGAAAGAAAGAGAAAGAAAGAAAGAAAGAAAGAAAGAAAGAAAGAAAGAAAGAAAGAAAGAAAGAAAGAAAGAAAGAAAGAAATCCCCTCTCAGAAGTGGCAAAGGTCTAACCCAGTGGCCTGGGCACTGCCCAGGGTCATGGGGCCGGCAGTAGTCACTGGGTCTGGGACTCTCCTCCCTCCCCATGGATCCTCTGGACCAGGATAGGAAGCACAGGGATAGCTGTGATGCTGAGAAGGGCAGGGACTGCAAGGGCCTTCTTGATGGCCTGTCCCACGTGTCAGGTGCAGTGGGACAGCTGGAGACGATGAGGACAAAGAAAGGATATGAGCTTTGGCAGCCAGGGCCTCCTGGTGTCCTTCTTGAGAGTACTTTCAGCAGGCTGGGGAAGGGAGAGCTGGGGGGCAGCAGTGATGGCCCAGGGCAGAAGAGCAGGTGGGCAGCTGGGAGTGGAGTTGCAGTGCTGGTGCTGGGGAGGTGGGCCGCTGCAGCAAGGTGGGGGCTGGGCAGCTTCTCCCGCTGCCTTTGCCGCAAGCTGGGTGGTGGTGGTGGTGATGGTGGTTTTTGTCGTTTTGAGAGAGTCTTGCTCTGTCACTCAAGCTGCAGTACAGTGGCATGAGCTCAGCTCACTGCAACCTCTGCCTTCCAGGTTCAAGTGATTCTCATGCTTCAGGCTCCCGAGTAGCTGGGACTACAGGTGCATGCCACCACACCCAGCTAATACATATATTTTATTAGAGACAGGGTTTCACCATGTTGCCCAGGCTGATCTCAAACTCCCGACCACTTGCACTGACCTCCCAGAGTGCTGGGATTACAGGCATGAGCCACCGCATCTGGCCACAAGCTCAAAAGTCCCCGGGGACCTTCACATCTCCGTGACAGGGGTATGAACCCAGGCAGCTCAGGCCTCCGATTCTGAATTGGCTGCTTGAAGGCCAGGTGACCTGGGTCTTATTTAGTTTCCTGAGACTCTGATTTCTCCAGCTGAAATAGTTAATGACAAGGTCCATCCTTCGGGGATGTCACAGTTACTACATTCCCTGATGTGGACAGAGCCGCTGCCACACAGTGCCCTTCCTCATGTAACAGAACCTTACTTTTCTTCTTCGAAGCCTTCCCCTCCTGGGCACTGGGATCCTGGACCCACCAGCCAGCCCTCCCTCTAACGCCCTGCAGTTCTGTTTTCCCCATTCAGAGGTCTGAGTCATCGAATTAATGGATAGTTAAACAGCACAAGTAGTGTTTGAGGAACAGAATTCCATGTCATGCATCAGGAAAGGAACACTGAAATTTGACTTCTAAGTCAGATAACAGAACTACTTCATGTTCAATGGGGGAATAAAACCATAACCTTTAAGCACATATTATCTACCAGGAAAAAAAAAAAAGACATACCTTATCAGTTTTCTACACCTTAACCCCTAACTCCCCAATCAAGGCTATGATCTGCCTGGGCCCTTGTCAGTCCCAGGAGGTCAGAGTGAATGCCACCCCCACGGCAAGAGAACGTTGGTAGCTGTCCTGCCGGCTTACGAGAAACTCCCCTAGCTTGGTACTGTTAAAAGAAAACTTCAGACACATTAAATTTATCAGACTTTAATTAAGAAAAAAACAAAAAAGTAATTCATGAATTGGGCATACTCCAGAATCACAGCAGATTCAGAAAGACTCCAAGGGTCCCTCGTGGTCAGAACAAACTTATTGACAAAAAGGGAAGTGAGGTACAGAAACCGGAAGTAAGGCACAGAAACCGGAAATGGGGTACAGAAAGCCATTTTGGTTACAGGTTGGCGAGGGCCTTATCTGAACAGTTGGAGCTCTCAGCAGTGTCTGAAGCAGGGCTGCTGGGACTGGCCAAGACCCAGCTATTGTTACAGGCGCACACTCCTAAGTTAAGCCTTCAATCCTGTCTGCTTATTAAGTTAGACACACTCCTAAGTTGGGTTTTCAATCTTGGCTAAGTTTATCCACAAGGACTCAAATACAGAAGTATGGAGTCCTTCTTAGGCCATACTCAGTTCGCTTTCACACTACTAAAAACCATTTTGCGCTCTCAGGATTTTTTTTTCCCAGGGTTTGGGATATTTTCTCCTCCCCAGGCTTTCTCCTCTGTCTCTGACCTTCAGTGTGGGCATCTCCGTGAGGGGGTCCTTGACTCCTTGGCTCATGTGTGCCTCGGTCCCTCAGCAGCTCCGGGTGTCCTGTCCAGTGGACCTGGCCGTCCCTCTCAGCCCACACGGCTGCCCACGGCTTGCAGGGACCCAAGCTCAGCCAGGAAGCCTCAGCCTCAGGCTCCAGATCCTAATCGGCCCCTAGGGCCAGTGATAGAGGTTTCAATATTTCCAGTCCTGAAGAAGCTGCACATTCAATTAACCAGGAAAATGTGCTTTGTTTCCTAAACAAAACTCATTAAAACATGGAGTCTGTCTCAGTCAGTTGGGGCTTCTATAACAAAGTATCAGAGACTGGGCAGCTTATCAGCAACAAACATTGATTTTTCTGAGTTCTGGAGGCTGGAAGTCCAAGACCAGGGTGCCAGCATGGCTGGGTTCTGGGGAGGTCTCTTCCTGGCTGAGGACTGCTGGCTTCTCACTGCGTCTTCTCATAGTGGAAGAGGCAAGAGAGCTCTCTGGGGTCCCTTTAATAAGGACATGAATGTCATTCCTAAGGGCTCCACCCGCATGACCTAATCACCTCCCAAAGGCTTCACTTCCCAATAGCGTCACCTTGGTGGGCAGCATTTCAACATATTGATCTGGGGAAGAAGTAACATTCAGCCCCTCTACACAGTCTGTGAAGGAAATGATAATGGTGCATATCCCTGTAGGTGAAAACAGAAATTAGTGCTCTCAATTTTCTCTCTTCCCGTCTAAGGATCAAGCCCTGCTAGCTACCTCCCTCTCTCCTGAGTGAACTGGCGCATCCAGTAGCTCCATGCACTCTGGTGTGGAAATGTTTGCCTAGGGAGTCTTTTGAAATCACTCCTAGGTACTAAGCTCGTAGCGCCCTGATTTGAAGGAGGCTTGCCGCTGGAGACGTTAGATCCAGGGCTCTCTGGGGAAATCCTAGTGGCTCCCTGGTGGGCCTGCATGTTACACCCACTCTGCTTTGTGTGCCCTGGGGATCAGAAGTCAAAGAAAATTGGTATTTTGAGAAGCAATTATCTCGTTTCCTTTGCCATAATTTTAATCTTTCTTCCTGGAAAGAACAAAGCATATTAATATAAATTTGCAATTTTCCAGTGTGTAATTTCCCTCCAATAATGTGCTATTGACAGGCAGGAGGTTTCTTGAAGTTGAGCTCCGAATCTCTCTCTTGGGCTGAGCATAACATCCCTTGTTAGAATAAATATTGTATTCATGCAGTTGAAAATGCTCTTAACTTGGCAACATGGAACCAAGGCTTTAGTTGCACACACCTGAGTCAGAGACTTCAGCCCCTGATTGCACCTCCTGCAGACAAGGCCTCCCAGATAAGCACTGAGACTCCGGAGTTTCGCAAGCCTGCCCTCGGTGATAAACTGTCCACACAGGTTGTGAGTACTAGGATATTTGCAGTCATTTCTGCCATTTTATTTTATACTTTCTATTATTTTCTACATTTCTGTAGTTTTGCTTCTTGCCTTCTTTCTGAATAACTCTTTTGTTTGCCTTTTCTACTGTATTTTTCCTTGTTTAGAGGCAAAATGCTTTCTTTCTTTTATTTTATTGATTACCCTAGAATGTAACCATATATTAATGTAAAAAAATCTAATGACCCTGTGCCTGAATCATGCCAGCACCTTAGCATCATCCAGGTCTCACACTTCTGTGTTATTCTTGTCTGGCATCTAGGTCTATTTTATTTTATTATTATTATTATTATTATTATTTTGAGATGAAGTCTTATTCCGTTGCTCAAACTGGAGTGCAGTGGCGTGATTTCAGCTCACTGCAACTTCCACGTCCCAGGTTCAAGAGATTCTCCTGCCTCTCCTGAGTAGCTGGGATTACAGGAGTGTGCCACCAAGCCCAGCTAATTTTTTGTATTTTTAGTAGAGACGGGGTTTCGCTATGTTGGCCAAGCTGGTCTTGAACTCCTGACCTCAGGTGATCCACCAACCCCGGCCTCCCAAAGTGCTGGGATTATAGATGTAAGCCATTGCACTCGACCTACTTTGATTTTTTTTTTAAACCAGCAAATTAAGCATCGTTTACAGTTGTATAGAATGAGTATTTCCTGTGACTTACCATGCATGACCCATCTTCTTTCCTCGCAGCTTCTTCTTGAAGCTCCTGGCTCCTTCTGGACCTTTCCTGTTTCCATATTTCTTTAGTGATCTTCTGTTGATAGGAAATGCTGTGTTTTATGACTGGTTTTTTTTATGCTCATTCTTAAAAACTAATTTTGCTTGGATCGAATTCTAAGTGGGCTGGCATTTTCTGTCAGTGCTTTGAAGATGCCATCACTGTCTGCAAGCACCCATGCATTAAGAAATCAGCCGGAGCAGCAATTGTGACTTCTTTGTAGATAATTCATGTTCTCTTTGTCGCTGTCTTCAAACACTGTTTCTCCCTCATGCTCTTTTTATCACCTTCTAGAACTCTAATTAGAAAAACACTGGACCTTCTCACCTTATCCCCCCATCCCTTAATCTCCTCTTCATATTTTTCACTTCTTGGCATTTTATGTAATTTCTTCAGCTCCATCTTTCAGTTCACAAATTTTCATTTGTGTCTAATTTGCTATGTAACTCATCAACTGAGTTTCTAATTTTAATTATTGGTGTTTAATGTCCAGAAAAATGGACAAAGCAAAGAAATTTGTTTCTTTTTCACATCTCCCTAGTTAATTGTAACAGTCTCTTATACCATTATCATGACCTTTATTTATGTATTTAAACATAACAAACATATTTATTTTATACTCTGTGTGGGGTTTTTTTTTTTTTTTTTTTTTTTTTTTTGAGACGGAGTTTCGCCCTTGTTACCCAGGCTGGAGTGCAATGGTGCGATCTCGGCTCACCACAATCTCCGCCTCCTGGGTTCAGGCAATTCTCCTGCCTCAGCCTCCTGAGTAGCTGGGACTACAGGCACGCGCCACCATGCCCAGCTAATTTTTTTTTTGTAGTTTTAGTAGAGACGGGGTTTCACCATGTTGACCAGGATGGTCTCGATCTCTTGACCTCGTGATCCACCCGCCTCGGCCTCCCAAAGTGCTGGGATTACAGGCTTGAGCCACCGTGCCCGGCCAGGGTTTTTTAAATAGAGTCTCACTCCATCACTGGGGCTGGTGTGCAGTGGCAAAATCTCAGCTCACTGCAACCTCTGCCTCCCAGCTTGGAATATGTCTGCCTCAGCCTCCCAAGTAGCTGGGACTAACGGTGCATACCACCACACCTGACTAATTATTGTATTTTTGGCAGAGACAGGGTTTCCCCATGTTGGCCAGGCTGGTCTTGAACCTCC
This sequence comes from Cebus imitator, assembly GCF_001604975.1. Lineage (NCBI taxonomy): Eukaryota > Metazoa > Chordata > Mammalia > Primates > Cebidae > Cebus > Cebus imitator. The sequence continues at coordinate 3,837,749 of NW_016107321.1, forward strand.
GACCTCAAGTGATGCGCCCACCTCAGCCTCCCAAAGTGCTGGTATTACAGGTGTGAGCCACCACACCTGGCCAATACTTTGTATCTGGCCATTCCAATGTCGACAGCCTTGGCTGGTTAGATTCTGTAGTTTCCGTAATCCTGTGACTTTCATTCATGTAGCTAGTTTTAGCCTGTTAACTTTTTTATTGTGATCCCAGCTTTCTTAGAATTTTGTTTGTGTAATTTCTTTGAGGTTTGGTTTTTTAAAGCGCTTTTCTACACAGAAGACACTTTTGCTTTAGCCTGGTTCCTGGGTATACTGCCAATTTGGTAATATTTCAAATTAATTTTTTGCTTAAGGGCTTTTAAAGCTAATCATATAGGATGAGTTCTTTTCACCAACCCTGTGTCTGAGGCTTGATGATTAGGAATGTTCAGAAAAATGTTTTCCACCTGCCACGTCACAGAATGCAGCCTGAGACCAGCACATAGCTGTCAATTCTCTCTTCTGGGCAGGCTTCCTCCCCAGCTTCCTCCACTGAGGACATTATCCTCAGGAGTCCAGGTCCTCTGTGTGTAGTACAACTGGGTTCTACCTCCCACCCTGCTCCAGTCCGAGGCTTTGTCTCCTGCCTGTGCCCTTAGGGCCTGGGAAGACCCAGATGGTGGGCAGCTGGGACTGAGAAGACAGCCCCACAGCAAACGCCCGGCTCCTTCCTCCCAACCAGGAAGATTTAATCTGTCTTTTAGGATTTCCTTTACCTTCCCACCCTATCAGCCATGCATTTAAAAAGACATTTATTTTTCCATATTTGATCCAGCGTTTTTAGGTGTGTGGACCTGGGAGAAATTGTCCTCCACATGCAGTATGTTGCTAAAAAATGGCACTTTGAAATTACTTTCTAGTAAGTAAAATCATATTTTTCTCCAATTTGTATGACTTAGCAACTTGCCACCAGTAATTGTAAACCGATGCTACAGAGCTACAGACTCCTAGGCCTGAAAAAGAAAAGCATGGAAACATGAGGTGGGGGTGCATGTGGGTGGGGGTGGGGGTGTTTGCTCCATGTCACTAAGGGTTAGGATCACACTTGACTCTGTGGTGACTGGAAGACGAATCGTGAAGACACATACCTAGTTACCAAATCGTGAAATGGCCTTCACTAACCACAGCGTCCTCACTAGGCCTCTGCCATGAGTGGGTCTTAGGATGTCACGGAGCCTAAGGAAGCATTCAGTGACCCACTGCTGCATCCTGGCAGCTCAACTGACTCCACGCTATTCTAAGAAAGTATTCACAAATCACGTGACACCCTTGCAGTTATCAGAGGATGTTTCCTTTGTGCCTATGATGGCTCATTAAAGAAAGGAAATTGGCTTCACCCACCGACCAGCCCTAGGCAAATCTTGTCTGTGGTGCCCCCATCACTGTAAGGGTTGCACCCACGTGCCCCGCCCATTTCACGGGGTCCTATTTTGGATGACCGAAAGTTTAGTGGCTTCCTGGGCTGTGTCATTCATTCATTCACTCAGCTGAAAGGTACTGAGTGCCTGCTGTGTGCCAGGCGCTATGCCAGAAACTGGAGATAGAATGACTCAAACGTGATCTGGGCCCTGGAAGAATTCGCTTTCCACCGAAATAACAGAAACATGAACGCCACTTCCCATAGAAACTATTAAATCCAGCGCAGTTGTTTTCCTCATCATAATTCATGCACAAAGACTCAAAAACTTTAACATTTCACAAAGGCTTAGAATTCGAAAGTGAAATGACAAAGGTTGGATTCGTGTTTTTGATGATGCTGCATCTTAGCTAGGGATAATCATTGAATGGCTGGTCCTTAAGGCCACAGATCCTGAGCACAGCCAGCCCAGGACTTCTTGCTTCCTCTCCCACCCGAAAACCTGCTTGTATATAATGGTGCAGGTACCACCCAGCCCTCGTGACATGATTAATGTCACTGAACGTGTTCAAGAGCTTGCCACACTGGAGTCATTCTGAGACTTTGAAGAAATTAACTCATAGAATCCTCCATACCTCCAATGCAGAAGGCATTCTTCATCTAAGAGTTGAGGACTGTCAGAGAGCTTAGGGAATGTTTCCAGAGTCACTCCCCTGGGTGGAGCTGGGATTTGAACCAGACAGCCGGCTCCAGGGCCAGTCTTCACCCCCACCTATCAGCAGCTCCCACTGCCCTCTCGGGCACATCGACTTCATTTCCTTTTCTTGCTCCTGTCCCTTCTGTGACAACGTTTGGAGTCCTCCATTTGCCAGGTGCAAGGAAGGATAACAAGATGTGGGGCAAAGTTTAAAATCAAAGATTCCAGAGTCAACTGCTGTTCCTACTTACCAGCTTTGGGCCATGTTTTCACCCATCTAATCTTCAATGTGAAATAAAAACTAGATACTCCCCACCTGAGGAAGTGTCTGATGAGGAGTGTATATGAGCATTGATCACCTTGCCTGCGTGTTAAGCACCTGATAGGTGTTATTTATTACAATTATGCAAAACAACAGAATAGAGGATCTCACAGTACAGAACTGAACAGTGTTTTCCCCGCTCCTATGCACATGCCACAAGCCAGGGACAGCGTCCCCATCTGCCTAGTAGCTGTGGCTACTGTTTGTCAAATGTGTTGGTACTTAGGCTTTTTGCCCGAAGGCACTCCTGTCTTCAACAGTTTCCTGTACCAGCGTACAGGGAACCTAAACTCCAATCCCAATAATAGAGAGCTGAGATTGCATGCCTTTCTTCTTTGTTTTACCAGGCCTACAGAGTTGATGAAAGAGCCGCAGAGCAGGCTCGTTGGGAAGAAGCCTCCAAAGAAACCATCAAGAAAACCACCAAGCCCTGTCCCCGCTGCCATGTACCAGTCGAAAAAAATGGTGAGTCTGTGCTGAGTAGAGAACGAGGATGTTGTGGGCTCTTTGGGGAAAATCATAACAGTCAGAGATTCCAGGATTAAATGAGATGCTGTCTGAAGGTGCCTGGGATGTAGGGTAAGCCCTCGATAAATGTTACCCATTACCATTGTTAGTATTGTTGTTTTTGTTACACAAATATATTTAATGAGTGAGTAGTTCCACAGCTATGTGAGGCAGGCAGTTAGCATTTATGTGGCTGGAAAGGAAATAAATATAGAAACTAGAACTGAGATATGGAATGTGGTTGAGGATAAGTGCAGTGGGGAGGCAGCTGTGGTTTTTCCGTCCTCCCTGGTGACCTTCCCCAGTGCTGATGCTGCACTGTATGACCATATTGTCTGCTGACTGTCAGTCTATAGCCTTCCTCAGCGTTGCGACGTTATTCAAAATTAAACTCTCATGTATATTTAAAGATCCCTGTGGCCTGACCCTGATGACTCACAGCGGCCAATCGGGGACTTCCTGCTGTCTATCCAGGACATGTGAGGGCAAAACCAACACAACCAGTGCTCAGTGCTTTGTAAATGTGATGCACTTGTGCGTGTGCGAAGCAGACTCAGTGGTACCATCACAGATGAGCAATGACACGAAGCCAGGTGCAGCTTCTCCCAACTTCTCCTCAATGAGCATCAGCTACGCCCTGGCTGGCAGGTTGCCAGAGGTGGCTTGCAGGAGGGAAACTCGGCCATCCCAGGATGGGCACTGAAGCCTCTCTCTTTTCAGTTACGTCCTTCAGGAAGTCTTCTTTAACACAAACAAAAGTGTGCTTGACATATCCCAGAGCCGCAGGTGTAGGCTTAGCTCAGTCGAAGTCCTTAGTGCTGGATCAGTGGCTTCATGCAGAGAAAATAAAGAATTCACCCAGCACGTCCTTATTACTCCATGGCATGCAGCAATGTCCCTAGAAAATGCAGGGATTTGCATGCACCTATAAACAGCAGGAGGCATCAGTGAGTTCAAAGGAAAGAGCTTCTGTAGTCTCCACCACCGCTCACTGATGAGCACGTTGCACTGGGAACTGGGAGGGAAAGAACTCAGAAGGGCCCTTCCCAGGAGAAGATGTGCAATGGTTCGGGAGAAATGGGCCCAGTGATTCACTGACAAGGTTTTAAAGCACAGAGATTAGACAAGGTCTTGCTCTGTCGTCAGGCTGGAATGCAACGGTGCAATCTTGGCTCCGTGTAACCTCCGCCTCCCGAGTTCAAGCGATTCTCCTGCCTCAGCTTCCTGAGTAGCTGGGACTACGGGTGTATACCAACATGCCCAGCTAATTTTTTTAGAGACAGGGTTTCACCATGTTGGCCAGGATGGTCTTGATCTCTTGACCTCATGATCTGTCCACCTCAGCCTCCCAAAGTGCTGGGACTACAGGCGTGAGCCACCGCACCTGGCCTAATTTTTGTATTTTTTATTAGATACAGGGTTTCACTATATGTTGGCCAGGCTGATCTTGAACTCCTGATCTCAGATGATCTGTGCGCCTTGGCCTCCCAAAGTGCTGGGATTACAGATGTGAGCCACTGTGCCCGGCCTTAATTTTTTGTTGGTTTGGTTTGGTTTGGTTTGGTTTTTTAATAATCATTCTCTGGATTGGTGAGGACATCATAAGTTAGCATCACTTTCCTGGAAACCACTTTGGCAATGCCTGTGTAAAGACCCTGTAATCCATCTCTGAAAATCTCTCCTAAAGAAATAACCTGAAATACATAATATACAAACACACCCACACCCCCACACACATTTTAGGAAAAAGGTGCCAACTGCAGCATTATTTATATCAGGGTAAACTCAAAATCATCTAAGTGTCTAATGGCCCAGCATGAGAAGATGGGCTTATGGTGTGATAAACCCGTGGTAAAGCAACACACAGCCCCACAGTACAGTGTCACCAGGGTTAAGACTGCCACGGACTGTGGCTGCGTGAGCGCCAGTTTCCTCATTCACAAGGTGGGTTTCGGTGGGACTTCCTTACAGGCTGGGCAGGAGGAGTGAAAAAGTCAGTGTATCAAACGCACCCCGTGAGACGTGCACTGGCCTGTGTGGATGAGGAAGTCATGAAAGCAGGGGGGAAGGTTTACATCCATCCTAGTAAGAAATCCGAATGTCAAAGCAAGTGGCAGCACAGGCTGCCAGTTTTGCAATAAATGTATGTATGGGAAAAAACAGAGTCAGAAGAAAAAGACTGGAAACAAGATGTTACCATGTCATAGTCAGTAGCTCTGGGCATAATAGCATCAAAGATGACTTTATTTCTTTTTGTGCTTTTCTGTAATAAACATGTGTGATATATAACCTTAGCAAAACAGTTAGTAAGAATCAGCCAGGTCTCTGTCTGCAGATGGGGTGGGTAAGGGGCTCCTTAAACGCCCACTTCCAACAGGCGTCACAGGCAGGGCAGGCGGAGAATTTACTCAGCAGGTCTGGGGTCCGTCTCTTAGTGGCCTCCTCGTTAGCCAGGCTCTGGTGGTGGCAGTTTGCAAGATAAGAAATGGTCAGCAAGTCTGGGCGCAGTGGCTCACGCCTGTAGTCCCAGTTGGGTGGCAAAGGAGGGTGGTGGATCACCTGAAGTCAGGAGTTCAAGACCAGCCTGACCAACATGATGAAACTTTGTCTCCACTAAAAATACAAAAATTAGCCAGGCAAGCTGGTATGTGCCTGTAAGCCCAGGCTAAGCCCTGATGCTTTTCCCTACTTGGGAAGCTGAGGCAGGAGAATTACTTGAACCCAGGAGGCAGAATTTACAGTGAACCAAGATCACGCCACTGTGCTCCAACCTGAGCAACAGAGCAAGACTCTTGTCTCAAAAAAAAAAAAGGAAATGCTCAGCGAGCCTGGACCTGTTGCATTTTGTGTCACATAACACACAGCCCAGTCTTGTGGCCTTGAATACTATCCATATGCAGATGGCTTCCACATCTACATCCCACACTTACTCGCCCCTGTGTTTCCGGCGCAGGGCCTGTTTCTGAGGCCTAAATTGCCCCGACATTATAACAGAAGACTGTTAGAAGAGCCAGGGACTGTGTGTATATATATATATATAAAGCATATATATCAGCCAGACATGGTGACTCACGTCTGTAATCCCAGTACTTTGGGAAGCCTAGGTGGGCGAATCATGAGGTCAGGAGTTTGAGACCAGCCTGGTCAACATGGTTAAACCCCATCTCTACTTAAAATACAAAAATTAGCCAGGTGTGGTGGCAGGTGCCTGTAATCCCAACTACTCAGGAGGCTGAGGCAGGAGAATCGCTTCAACCCTGGAGGCGGAGGTTGCGGTGAGCTGAGATCACACCACTGCACTCCAGCCTGGTGACAGAGCAAGACTCTGTCTCAAAATAATAATTTTATATATATATATATATATATATACACACACATATATATATATATACACACATGTATCTATTTATGTATATATGCTTATATATATATTAAATATCACAATAAGAAACTTTCTCACTGTTTCATTTAGAATTGCTTTAAGAGTTCATTAAAGTTTTAATGTATTGCTCAATAATTTTGAATGAATATGATATCCTATGATCTCATAATGATCTGTTTTATGGTATGATAAAATATTTATATTTTAGAGAAACTTAAGTGGTTTTATAATGTCACACCATATAACGTATTATTTACATCATAAATATACAACTATTCAATATGTACTGAAACTGGCACAAACCTAAGTGGAAAGTATGAATATAAAAGTGTTGTAAGTTTTCTCCTTTATTTTCCACTCATCTGTAAATTTATGATCTTTAAAACAAGCCGGAAAGAAGTAGGAAAACAGGGATTTTACATGCACACAAGTTATCTTAAAACAAATGCCTATTGCTATATATTCATAAATATTTTAAATTAGTGAAAGTTCTCATGCCAGGTTTCTAATAATAAAAATGAGACAGCACCAAAGCAATTACTTGGAAAATTTGGCAGCAAAAATCAATTAACAAGGTAATTGGTAAGAGTGAGTAATAGGCCGGGTGCAGTGGCCCATGCCTATAATCCCAGCACTTTGGGAGGCTAAGGCGGGTGGATCACGAGGTCAAGAGATCGAGACCATCCTGGCCAACATGGTGAAACCCCGTCTCTACTAAAAATACAAAAATTAGCTGGGCATGGTGGCACAGCCTGTAGTCCCAGCTACTCGGGAGGCTGAGGTAGGAGAATTGCTTGAACCCAAGAGGCGGAGGTTGTGGTGAGCCAAGGTCGTGCCATTGCACTCCAGCCTGGGTAATAAGAGCGAAATTCCATCTCAAAAAAATAAAAAATAAAAAAACAGAGAGTGAGTAATGGAGCACTTTCAACGATAGGCAGGATTGAAGTGAAGAAACTGCGTTTGCCGGGGTTATCCAATAAATTCAGACAGAAACGGTTCTCTGCACATCCTCATGCAAACCACTTCCTCCTCACTTCAGTTCCCCCACAGCGACTGAAGCACGGGTGTTTCCCCTCCAGAAACTCATGGAGTCTACGTTTAACAAGTGAGGGAGGTGAATAATCCCAAAATAAGTCCCAAGATAACAGACTTTTCCTCTTGTGCCGAAGAGAACATGTTCTGTGAAAGAAAGGACGTTGGAATCACACAGAGCTTGGTTACATCTGAGTCTTCACCCTTTAAAAGTGCTTCACCTTGGGGAACTTCTACAGCAGAGTGATGCTCTTATCTCAAAGTGCTTTGGGAAGCAAATGAGATAACACACATAGAACATCTAGCATTATTGGTTACTTCCTTTCTATCCCTCTCATCTTAATTAAAATTTTGTATAGCATTAAGGAACATATTCCCCATTGAAAATAATATGCCAACAGGCTCGGTGGCTCACGCCTGTAATCCCAGCACTTTGGGAGGCTGAAGCAGGTGGATCACCTGAGGTCAGGAGTTCAAGACCGGCCTGGCCAACATGGCAAAACCCTATCTCTACTAAAAATACAAAAATGAGCTGGGCATGGTGGTGGATGCCTGTAATCCCAGCTACTTGAGAGGCTGAGGCGGGAGAATCACTTGAACCTGGGAGGCAGAGGTTGCAGTGAGGTGAGATTGCGCCACTGCACTCCAGCCTGAGGGATGAGAGCAAAACTCCATCTCAAAATAATAATAATAATAATAATAATATGCTATCCCAGTTCCTGTTTTATGAAATTGGCCAAGCCGAGTAAGTAGCACTATAGAAAGGGCAAAAATAAATCAAAATATATTTAAACAATTATACATTATATTGTTAATCATCAAATTTTATTAATTTATTTAAATATATTTGATATTTAAATATAAATATATTAATATTTTAAATATATTTAAACGAGGAATTGACCCCTATCTGTGGAACATGTAGCATTTGTCTCTAAATCCCATTTCAGGAGAATAAAGTCAGATTTACAAATAAAATCTGTTCTCGACAAAAGTGACATGGTTCAATTTCATTCATTTCTTAATGAATGTCATAACTTAGAGACGCCCTATCGTGCGTTCTGATTTTTTTTTCTCAGTTCAGTTTCTCTCTGCCCTTGTGTTGCTTCTGATTATTCACTTAGAAAGTAATGTCCAGGCTGGCGTGTTGGTTTGGGAATGCGTGTTTTCCAGGTATTTGCTGGGAACCCACCACACCTTTGTTTTCTGCCCCAACAGGAGGCTGCATGCACATGAAGTGTCCGCAGCCCCAGTGCAGGCTCGAGTGGTGCTGGAACTGTGGCTGCGAGTGGAACCGCGTCTGCATGGGGGACCACTGGTTCGACGTGTAGCCAGGGCAGCCAGGGCGCCCCATCGCCTGGTCCTGAGGGAGCATGCACGGTGTCCTACCTTCATTTGCTAATTCTCTTTCTGAACACACACACACACACGCAAACACACACGCAAACACACACACGCACACGCGCGTGCACACACCACACACTTCATTCAGGTTTCTTTCAAAGTCCAATTACAGCAAAATGACAGAAGAAGCTCCTGGATCCCTTTCACTTTGTCCATGAAAAACAGCAAAGCAAAATTACAGAGAAGCTCCTGAATCCCTTTCAGTTTGTCCCCCTAAAAAAAGACCAGCAGAGCCATCTGTGACACCAGCAAGAGGTGTTCTCAGCCTCAGGATGACACAAATCCTTAAGAAGTCTATCTATATAAATTGCATTGCCGGGCGCGGTGGCTCAAGCCTGTAATCCCAGCACTTTGGGAGGCCGAGGCGGGTGGATCACGAGGTCAAGAGATCAAGACCATCCTGGTCAACATGGTGAAACCCCGTCTCTACTAAAAATACAAAACATTAGCTGGGCATGGTGGTGCGTGCCTGTAATCCCAGCTACTCAGGAGGCTGAGTCAGGAGAATTGCCTGAACCCAGGAGGCGGAGGTTGCGGTGAGCCGAGATCGCGCCATTGCACTCCAGCCTGGGTAACAAGAAGAAACTCCGTCTCAAAAAAATTAAAAAAAAATAAAAATAAAAAAATAAATTGCATTAATGAAATAACAACTATGCATGAATCAACTTGCCAACTAAGTGAGAAATTAAGAGAGTTAATTTGAATGTTGAATGTTTGAATTACAGGGAAGAAATCAAGTTGATGTGCTTTCATTCCCCTTCCTTATTTGCAACTTTAGAAAGCAATTGTTTTTCTGAAAGTATTACAAAAGAAATCTATAATTTGATGTTGAGTATTCATTTTGCAGCTTGGAGATTTTACTGATACATTTGACTCCACTGTAAATGTAATGGATAAAGTGCCTATACAGGAGACATGTTTAGAAATGATTTCATAATGATATTCAATCTTAACAAAAGTGGACATTATTAAATCAGAATCTTTAAAGAGGAGCCTTTCCAGAACTACTGAAATGAAGACATGCCTGACTCTCTCCATCAGAAGGGTTTCTGCCCTCTGATACACCCTCTCCGTCCAATCTGCAAGTCCCAGGGAGCTCAGCACACTCAGGTTCCCCCAGGAGAGATCATTTCTTAGGACGGTAAACTCACTAGAATATTCCTTACGTTGACATGGATTGGATTTGAGTTGGATCAAACTTTCAACCTTTTCCTTCAGCCATTCACAACACAATCAAAAGGTTAACAGCACAAATATGTGGCAAACCGCATTTTCTCATGCACACCACACAGAAGAGAAAGTACAAGCACTATCTTTTATTCTACTTGTACTGTCTGACTTCTCAGGAAGATTGTGAACATAACTGAGGGCGTGAGTCTCCCCAGCACATGGAGGCCCTTTTGGATGTAGAGCCTCTGGAAATTATGAAATCTGCAACAGGGCTTCTCTTATTAGATGTAGCACCTGAAATCCGTGCCGGAGGGAAGAGAGGGGATGAACGCAGAAATGTTCCACATCCCGAAGACACCTGTCCCTCTTTTTCTTTCTGCCTGGGACAACTCATTTCTTCCAACCATCCAGGGACAGTCCAGTTTGCTCAGAGACCCTGCACCGGGGTGAGATGGGGCTCTGTAGCATCCACACCAGCATTCACAGCCTCCTATGGCTTCACTGTCTGAAAATCTACCTACTCCAACATGGCCCTACAGTGACAACAGACCTGTGACGGGAAGCCCGAAGCTCACATAGGAAAGCTGGAGAGATCAATGTCTCTATAGGATGGGAAAAAAGAGAGGTCGCAGGCACCCAGTGGCTCGTGTCCACACTGAGTCCAGACCCTGATCAGGGCCTGACTTAGCGTCACTGGCAATCCCACCAAATTGCAATTCCTTACACTGGCCCAACGTGACAAATCAGATGGCTCCCTTCTGCCACATGGAGCACACAGTGTTTTCCATCATCCATAGCTTTTTTCCTGATGAAGTCTGTGTTATTGCCCCTTCCCACTCTGCATGCTGCGCTGGGCTTGCCATGCCTGAATGAGACTTGCTCCCATGAGCTCAGGCACCCTAGGGACCCCTGTTAGACTGTTCAGCTGTTCGGCGAGGTCTCCTTTCCTTTCTTGGTGGTGGTCTTTTCCTTTTTCAGAATAGAACAGTGATTCTTAAAATAAGTTAGAGCAAAAACATCCAGTACACGTGAACATGCATCAAAATCACAAGTTATTTGCACAAAAAGCATGTAACAAAATGTGAATATATCAAAGAGAAAGGCTTTGCAGGAAAAAATCTATTTTTCTCTGAAATGTGTTGAGATTATCTGACAACTCTAAGATTGTACTTAAATTGTCAATAAAAGCATCAAAAGAGCTTTTGTGTCTGTCTTTGAAGATGTATTTTCGATAAATGTGTAGGGGGAGAGAGGGAATCACAGGCTGTGTTATGTCATTTATGTCCTGGAGGAGTTGCCTGGTGATAAAATGGCCATCATCATGTCAACTCCAAGCTCCAGATTAAGCCTGGCTGTTTCTCTTTGTTAAGTAAGAGGCGTTTCTTAAGGCTATCAAAATTTGAAAGGGCTCCAAAAAGCAAACCCTCACTCAAAAAAAATCTAAGTTACTTTCTTGCCATACTAGCAAACTTTTCTAAGAAGAATTTTAAAGAGAAGTTTGGGTTGGAAAAGATCTATAGGTAATTTTTCTCTCATATCATTCTAGAAAATTTCAGTGACTTTGCATTGCTCTCAGTGTGGGTGTGTTGACACAGCATTTTCAAAGAACTGCGTTAGCGGACACGCATTGTTTCACAATGATCCCAGGGTTGAGGGATCTGGAATGGAACATTCCGAAATAGGGCCTGTACTAGATTAGACAAAGAGGCTCACACTGAGGTCCTCTGGGTGCCAGCAGCCACAGGGAACACTGCAAGGAAATGCAAAGGTCATGGGAATGATGGCACAGGTGAAATAGAGCAAGAGGCAGCAGAGAAAGTGGGTGAGCTCTGGGTGCCAGTGTGGGAACCCCACCTCCAAAAGTCACCTGTGTAAGAACTTTGGGGACAATAATAGCATGCATCGCATAAGTTTATGTGAGGATTAATTAATTCACCTTAGAACAGTGCATAGCATAACGGAGGCACTCTGTCATTGTTCACTATTATTAAAAAATGAACCAGTCATTGGAAACTACAGAACAAGCTAACAGAAAACACAGAACTAATGCAAAGTGATTACAAGTGCTGGGAATATCTCTTTGAATATACAGTTGCAGATTTAGGGATTTATGTTAGAGGCAGGTGATTCATGTTGCATATTCGTGCACATTGCATTATCTTCTAGACAGTCCCAGAAGTGTTCCTATAAAGGTAATGTTACATTGGGGTTCAGGGTGCCCTCAGCTCCCCTGAGAGGACGTTTCTCCAGGTTCTTGATCTCCTGCCCTCTTGAGAATGAGAGAGGGAACCACAGCTCATTGTACATTAAATGCCGGACTCAAAAATGTTTGTGAAAGTGATTTATTTAGATAAAGAGAGAAACCGGAGAAGGAGAGAGAAAGAAACAGCTAACTCTCACACTGAGAGAGAGAATCCAGAAAGATGGAATCCAGGAGAGGAAAGCAGCTTCCACACTGAGTGGAAGGGAATAGAGATGGAGTTTAGGAGGGGAACACAGGCTTCCTCGAGAGTGTGGAACGGGACCCCAGAGGGGAAATCCAGGAGACAAAGATGGCTTCCACGAAGGGAGTGTTCGTGGAGTCCAAAGGGGTGTGGAAGAAGGGGACTTTTAACCTGGGAGGAACCCCAACCTTCTCTAAGACCCCTAGCCAATGAAAGGAGGTCCTTAGAACTTCCACTGAAGTGATTGACTTTTGGTTTCTTCCTGCGCCCGCGAGATTTAAACATAAACTGTTAAATCTTCCGGATGAAGATGGGTGGGAGGGGGAGAAAATACTTGCCCTTAAAACTACGGCCCCTTATGGACCCTGGAAAGAGAACACATTCCCTCAGTAAATTGCTCACTCTGTGTGTGTGTGTGTGTGTGTGTGTGTGTGTGTGTGCGTGTGCGCACGTGCTATATATGCAGATGATGTCCAGGGTGTGAATTAGGGTTAATATTGTGAGTAGAAATGAATACGCTCAAATGTGAAACGCTTATGCAGAAGGCACTGCAGACCCTGGGGAAAGCCGGCAGTCCCAGTGTGGGTAGTGGGCATGCCTCATCACCATCTGCCTTTACGAATGTTTCTGATAGTGTGGAGAATATTGTTGTTCAGTTTTTTAAAGAAAATCCTGTTTCAAAACAGCATGGAATCTATCTACAATCCATGGTGAATAAACTAACAAAATATTTTAGAACTGGCCGGACTGGCCAGGCGTGGTGGCTCACGCCTGTAATCCCAGCACTTTGGGAGGCCAAGGCAGGTGGATCATCTGAAGTGGAGTTTGAGACCAGCCAGGCCAACATGGTGAAACCCCATCTCTACCAAAAACATGAAAATTAGCTGGGTATGGTGGCAGGCACCTGTAATCCCAGCTACTTGAGAG
>NW_016107321.1:3851244-3882383 GCF_001604975.1 Cebus imitator
GGAGTATTGTCCAGGAAGACCCACTTGACCATACAAATGGGTGGCTCTGCTTTGAGGGACCCACCATGCTCCCTGATCTCATCCTCAGCTACATAGGCTGAGAGAACCAGTTTTGTCTCTATATCAAGGGGTGAATGGGTCCCAAAAGACTAACACTAACATAACTCATAAGAGAATGTGTACAAAAGCTAAGATGTCAGTTTCCAATTTATATTTACTATGAGAAGCTTTCCTCCCACTTTCACATTTGCTTTTTCATCTGCCTGGAGTCATTCTTTAAAACCCGTGCCTTCTTCTGATGGGCCACCCTGTGGGTCTCAGTTTCATGAATTTGTCAGCAAATCTTTGCTAAACTCCTGGTCTGCACTAACGCTCTGGTATACACTTACTTCCCCAATCATAGCATTGAACATGCAACACTTTAACCACTTGTTTACTTACCTCTGCTCCCCTAGGGACAGAGAAGAGAGCTATGTGCTCACTGATGTATACATAGCACCATGCCTAGCAGAGACCACACTCTATAACTATGAAACTGCGTTTTTAAATTCTGAGCAATTCTATGTGGAAAATAAAATTATAGTGGAAAGCTCTCTTGTTGAGCCTAGGCTCAGAGCTAAATGACTTTAACTGCACGATGTTATTGAATAGTGTCACCTGCCCAGATGCATCAATTTCCATAACAGGCCAGGCACAGTGGCTCATGCCTGGAATCCCAGCACTTTGGGAGGCCAAGGCAGGTAGATCACCTGAGGTCAGGAGTTTGAGAGCAGCCTGACCAACATGGCAAAAACCCGTCTCTACTGAAAATACAAAAATTAGCCGGGTGTGGTGGTGCTCACCTGTAGCCCCAGCTACTCAGGAGGCTGAGGCAGGTGGGAGAATTGCTTGAACCTGGGAGGCAGAGGCTGCAGTGAGCTCAGATCATGCCACAGCACTCTAGACTGGGCAACCAAGTGAGACTCCATCTCAAAAAAAAAAAAAAAATTCCATTACAAAGGTGAATCTGGCACAGACTGGAAACCTTTGCTCTCAGGTCAGGATAATCTCATCTCAAAGAGTGCCTGAGATATCTGGTCAAAGGCATCTGCCCTGGAGCTTCTCCCACAGCTCCCCAGTCCCTCGGTTATCTCAACTGCACGCTGGGTGTGCCAGGAAACCCCCACTGCATGTGCGGAATCAAACTGTGGTGTGTTTCTGTGTACTACTTGTTTCATCCGCAATTCTTGGATTTTTGATTTCAAACTCAAAGACTGTCTTTTTTGAGAGAGGCTGTTTAGCATCAAATCACCACTCAGCATTTCTCCCTATAAGGTTTTCCTTATATTGTTCTTTTTATTACAAAATTATTGTTACACAATTACATGTTCATTACAGGAAGTAAAAAAGGCAAAAAAGAAAACATAAAACTACCATCTAGAACTAATTTGCGTCTTATTCCCACTTAAAAATATGTGACTAGCATCTTTCCATGTCAATGGATTTCTAAAGTGACATTTTTTCAGGGATTCGTTATGGCTTACTGTATACTAATGAATTTAATAAGTGTTTCTTTTACATTTCCATATCTAATTTAAAAGTCCAGGCCATGGACAGTGGCTCACGCCTGTAATCCCAACAGTTTGAGAGGCTGAGGTGGGTGGATCACTTGAGATCAGAATTTCAAGACCAGCCTGGGCAATGTGGTGAAACCCCATCTCTACAAAAAATACAAAAATTAGCTGGTCAAGGTAGTGTCTGCCTATAATCCCAGCTACACGGGAAGCTGAGGCAGGAGAATTGCTTGAACCCTGGGAGGTAGAGGTTGCAGTGAGCCGAGATTGTGCCACTGTACCCCAGCCTGGGTGACAGAGCAAGACGCCGTTTCAAATAATAATAAAACCAGGACAGTTAGGGGCAAAGGGAGGTGGGTTGGTCACCCTGCCTGTGAGTAGCAGGTCCCAAGCAGCAACATGCATTCACAGGCCCCTTTGTAGGCTCAGCACCCTTTGGCTCCGGTGGCTTACTTGACAAGCTCCTACTCATCTCTGAAATCTACCCCCATCCTCCCTCAAGCCAAACTAATCAAGAGGCTGACACTTCCAAAACTGATGTCTCCCAAAGAAGCTTATCGCACTCAAAACAGGATCAACTGAAGCCTGGCAAGCCTTCATACTCCCAAGGCGGCCTGCCACGTGGTATTTGAGAATCTCTCAATTCTGAAACCTTTCAGCACCTGGCTTTTCCTTCAGGACCATTTTTCACAAAGGCATTGAGATTTCATGATTTCACTGGAGTTCCATGTATTTGCCGTCACTGAGTCACCGTTTTCTCCAGCTTAGTTTACTGAAATGAGCCCCCCCACCCCCGCCCTGGGTCTCTAGGTTTGGCGTGTTCTTCCCACACATTGGTCCGCTTCCTCCCTTCCTGAAGGCCTCTCAGGTCAACCCTTCGCAGCCACAGCACCCACCTATATCCAGACATATTATACGTATTATACTTATTAGGTTTTTGCTGGTCTCCCCAGCTAGAGGGCTAGCGCCATGAGGGCAGTTCTGATTTTGTGGATGAATAGAGACCAATCATCCACAATCATCAGCTAAGAGGCCCGCTCTGCCCCCTCCATTGTCCACCCACCTTGAATCTGTGCAAAACAATTTGAAACTTTTGGACTGCAGAACCACACATGCCAGGAGCCAGCAAAGAAACTATCATTTAGAAAAACTGCCATCATTCCTTTTAATTTGGGTATAATTGAAAAGTCACTGTCATTTGTTGTCCTTTTCTGGCCTTAAATGCAAAGCTACTTTTTAGTTTCGGGTGTTTGCAAGAACTCTGAGCACCAGGAATAAGGCCCAAGATAAAAATCAGAGACAACACGATGGAATTCAGAGACAGACACAATGATCACATCATTGTAAGTAAGAAACTCTGAAAATAGCTCATTTCTACTGTGAGTCGCCAAACACCAAGAAGCCCTTGGAAGCATGCCTGGCAGTTGATAACTGGTAGTGACCCACTATCAACAGCATCGTCCAATCACATCAGAGGACGCTGGCCTCCTCATTCAACCCCTTAGGAGAATCGTGATTGCTTAGCAGGTTCATTGGAGGTTCATGTGAAAGAGTGAGTTACAAGGCGACAGCAACAAGGTCCTATGGTTCCCAGACCTGCTTTGTAGGTACTGCAAAACTTTTATTTGAATTGGCTCACCCATGCATATTTATTCCTGTCCCTGATGGTGACACTGATGGGGAAAAAGATACTGTGGAAATGACAGTTGCAAAATTGGTCATGCCATGGTCATGCAAGGGAACCATGCTAGGCTGAAAATTCTTTAGTAATAACATTATGAAATCAGAGACTCCCAGAACTCAAGTGTGTTTATCAAGACTGGAAAGCATAGTCCATTCCAAGGGCCAGCAAATGTTTCTGTACAAACCAGATGGTAGATAATTTAGGCTTTGCAGACCATAAGTCTCTACTTGTGTGATGAATGGATGTGACCAGGGAGTAAGACAGAGAGGAATCTAGGATACATCTTAGGTTCTTCTTGGATGGCTGTGGGCCTGGAGCTCTGTGCTCCAAACTGCAGAGCACAGGAGCAGAGCCAGAGCCAAGTTTGCCTGTGAGACTCAGGGGTGGCAGGAAAAAAGTGGCTCTATTTTCACCTGCTGGAATCTGACGGTCTGCGAGACTGCCAATGGTCAGGTTCGGTAAACACTTGAATCTTAGGAGAGAAGTCCTAGAAATATGTTTTATGTAGCTCTTTGTGTTACCAATGAATCATTTTTAATAAATAGACTCTTCAAAACAATAATTTTAGATGATAGCTCAAAACTGTAAAGAAATGGCTCAAGAGAATTAGTTATGCTAACCTACTTGTACGAGATTAGAGTTACATCTCTAATTGTTTATTTTAGAATAAACATTTTCCTTCCAAATTAATAATCTGATCAGAGGTGAACATATCATTTCAGTGATCAGGACAGAAGTCACAGCTAAAGGCCAGGTAGTGAATGTAAATTTCCAGTGCATCAACCCAAAGAAATCATTAAATAAAAGCAAACAAACCAACCCTGGAGGAATTACATTTACAGTACGTAAGGGGAAAAAAGCTAGGAGGCTGGGGAAGAGAGGTTGGAACGGACAGAAGAGTGCTTCTCACCAGGTTTTATCCAGCAGAGTTGATCCAGATTGTCTAAAATTTGAAACTGTGGCTAAAAGAATAGAGAGTCTTGACCTCTTTGTGGTTATTGTAATTATGTAACATTACAGGGAACTTTTGGGAACAAATCTGAAGAAATACTTACATAATTTTAGCAGTCCAGTCCATTACATTTGCTTTCTTTTTCCTGAAACAAAAATTAGTATTTAACATGAAAAAAGAGCACGTATAGTATGATCTCCTTTTTACAAAATGAAATCATTGTTGTCTGAGTTCTAGCCACCATCCATCTAGCCTTCCATCTGTGTGCTTGGCAACCACTGATGACTGGAATGATGCTTACCGAAGGTGATACTGGCTTTTTGGGTGGTGGTGAAACTTGGGGTGATTTTTCTTTTCTTCTTTATGCTTTTCTTTCTCATTTGAATATTTTCATAACAAGGATGGATCATTTTCAAAGACAAAAATGAAAGTCATTTCTTAAAAGAGAGAAGACCAATAGAAATCTATCAACCAGCCTTCTTTGTGAATGTGTGGTAGGGAGTTTTTACTGGGTTTCACGTGGAGAATGTGGCTACACTACAATCTCCACGTGGGTGGTCCTCAAAGGTAGAGAGGTCAGCGGTGTCCAAGGGTGCCCCAGGTGTTCTGTTAGAGTTGAAGGTGCTTCTGTTGACTTGAATGTGCCCAAATGGGTCTGATTAGTAAGTGAACTCTCACCAGGCCCTTCCACACCAGGTGGTGGCATCGATGGTCACTGTGTAGACTCAATGATGTACCTGAGGATATCTTGGGGCCTTCTGATCAAACAATTCTATATAGACTTTCCGGCCACAAAACCTCTTCAACTGCTGAATTTCCTTTCCTACGCCTTGCTACATCTCTATATTAATACTCGTTAGTTGTACTTAATTTTGCTTGCATTACATGTGCATAAGCTAACTTATTTGCAAATGCCCCAGATAATCGAATCCCTACACATATATTATAACTTGCATGTGGACATTTTAAATGAAGAATGATAAAAAGCTGTTTCAACAACATGGATGAATCTTGAAAACATTCTGCAAAGTGAAAGAAGCCAGACGCAAAGGACCATGTATTTCATGTATGATTCCATTTATATGAATGGTACAGAATATACAAAAAGTAGATTAGTGGTTGCCTACGAATGGACAGAGGAGAGAATGGGAGTGACTGCTAATGGGCACAGGGTTTCCTTTGGGGGTGATGGCAATCTGTGAATATATTAAAAACTATTGAATTGGCCGAGTGTGGTGGCTATGCCAGCTACCAGCACTTTGGGAGGCCAAGACAGGCAGATCACAAGGTCAGGAGTTCGAGACCAGCCTGGCAAATGTGGTGAAACCTCGTCTCTACTAAAAATGCAAAACAATTAGCCTGAGATGATGGCAGGTGCCTGTAGTCCCAGCTGCTCGGGAGGCTGAGGCAGAGGTCGCAGTGAGCAGAGATCATGCCGCTGCACTCCAGCCTGAGTGACAGAGGAAGACTCCATCTCAAAAAAAAAAAAAAAAAAAAAAAAAAAAAAAACAAAAAAAAAAAAAAAAAAAAAAAAAAAAAACTATTGAATTACACACTTCAATGGGTAAATTGTATGATATGTTGGATTCTATCTCAATTAAGCTGTCACCAAAAAAAGAATGAACAAAAGTTAGAGAAGTAAACAGCAAATATGACTTTAATATCTCTTTTTTGAGATAGGGTCTCACTCTTGCCTGGGAAACAGAGTGAGACCCTATCTCAAAATAGCCTTGACCTCCCAGGCTCAAGCGATCCTCCAGCCTCCTAAATAGCTGGGACTACAGGTGTAGGCAACCATGCTTGGCTAAATTTTTTTAAGTTATTTTATTTTTAGTTTTTTAGAGACAGGTTCTCACTTTGTTGCCCTGGCTGGTCTGGACCTCCTGGGCTCAGGTGATCCTTCTGCCTCAGCCTCCCAAAGTGCTGGGATTTACAGGCATGAGACACCATGCTCAGCTAACCCTAACTGGGTGGTACTTGATGGTAGGAGAGATAAAAGATGGTGGCAAAGTGTTTGTTTTAAGCATCTAGCACATTGATGACTACAGGGTAGGAGCCAGAAACGGAAAGTACAGAGGAGGAACTGAATGCTCTAGAAGAGACGAATTGGCTCAAGGAGGACTAGCCTCAGGCAAGAAGAAAGCCAATAGGACCCTCAAGTGCCTCTCCTCTGCCCTGCTCACTATTGTCCCCGCCAGGAAAACCAGTTGTCTTTTGAATGAAACCAACCCTGCTGCTCTGGCCAGAGCAGATGAGAGCAGAGACAGTGCCTGAGGCCACACTGCCCACCAGGAACGCTCCAGGTGGAGGGTCTGCTGCTGGAGGATGACCTCGGGAGAAACTGTGTGGAACGCAGAGGACGAACGTGCCTCGGAGCAGAGCTGCAGCGGCACCGTGGCAGGAATACTGTGTCCATCCCCACCCCGACTCTCTCACCTTCCTCCACACCCCCAACAGGGCCTTGGCGGCCCTGGTTTTAGTTCAGTTCCACGGAATATCAGGGGTAGGTCATGAATATGGAAAAGATGCTCACAGGAGGAGAAACAATCAGCAACTCAATCAATTGCATCTTAGAGACATTCCCTGTCTCAAGGATAACTCTTCAATGCATACAAATGTGGTCTTCAGCCTCCATCAAATATGCGGAAGTAACGAGTAAGCCTGGCTTGCTGTTAGAAGTCAAAGCCGTTTTCAGTATTCAAATAATTATCTTTGAAATAGTTTCCTAACAATTAACTCTAATAATATACTTTCAAAAGAAATGGAGATCTTGACTCTCCTACCACTCTTTCCTGGAATCAGTTGGTACTCAGGGTAAAAACAGAGCACCCACATGGTTGAAGTCTGAAGACTGAATTTTAGAATTCAGTCCAAGCTAGAAAACAATGAAAACTTTAAAGCGTTAGGCAAGACTAGAATCTAACAACAGGTGTACTGTAGTTCATTTTGAAACTTGATTTTTCTTTCTCCAGTCCCCGTTTTCACTAAAGACAAATAATAGGACAAATGTATGTGTAAAATAAGTGTTAGTTTTGTTATGCTTGGCCTGAGTATTTGCATAAAGTCAGCAAGAATAATTATTTGCCAATAATTATAGGCTCTTTCAATTTTTTAATTGGCTTTGCTGGAACTTTGTTCCGTAGAGATTCTCAGATTACACTTCAAAGGCTTGAGCCCAGCCACAGGTTTATCTGTGCCTGCAAATACCTGCATTAATTGGGTGAATTCCTCACCAAAATCCCAAGATACTTTGGGGCTCCTGGGCCTGTCACAAAGTGATATTCCTTACTTACCGCAGGTCAGGAACCTATGTAGGAGCTGGGTAGACAAGGTATGAGGTCAGCTTTCCCAACAGGCTTTTATTGGCTTTCTAAGACAACTTTGATTCCTTAAAGCAGTTTGTTTGTGTCTGAAAGTATGCAATTCCAGTCAAGGCCTTGATAAAATAACCAGTGTCTTCGACTGTGTCCTGATAGAAACAAACAAACAAACAGATTATTGTTGAATTATGCAAATAATTATACTGACATAAATTAAGTATGCTTGAAAATAGCTTTCCAATTCTGGAGGAATTAGGTAGAGAAATATGCTTTAGATTTTGCTCACAGGAGCATAGTTAACCCAACTGTTAAAAGCTGTAAGTAGTTCAAATAAAAGGGGTTTTCTGGACTCAGAAACAAAATAATTAGTAATGTTTCAAAAGATTACTTCAGTTTTCCATTAGTTTAGTCTACATAGGTAACGCTTGTTCTGTTCGAAGTTTATGAATACATTAGCTCTCTAAGAGAGTCTGGGAAGTTTTTCCTCTATTCTCGTGTCATAGTCTCCAAAGTCTACCTGCCTTGAAGAGCACCTGTCAAAGTCCTATAGCTGATTATAAAACAATGTTTTGAAAAGGACACAAGTAAAATAATTGTGGATAACAAACGTCTTAAAACAGTCACAGTTAAAAGACACAATTGACAAGGAAATTTGGTTACTTCTATGGCTTGTAACAATTTTACATCATTGCTATTGATAATAGACTCACAACAATCTCATATAATTCTGGAACACATACTAATAACACACTTACATAAATATAATCCAAAGAAGGTTAAACACCATTTCATATCTGATAATACTTCCTATATGATTTTATTACATCGAAGAAGTTGAATATGTCTCTTTTGGACTTAAAGGGATCTAATATCAAAAGATTAATGAGGACCAAAGTTTGAATTTGATTTTGGAAAGTTTGTCAAATACAAAAAATTTAAAACACTTCATATCACAAAATAGGATCACAGTTCACTGTAAAATAAGTCATTCATTTAGCCAAATAACTCAAGGATTTAAAAAACAAAACAAACAAACAAAAAAACTTTATGTTTTGAGAGAAGAAACCTAATTTCCCAAACAGTAAGCCTTACTAACAATAGCACGAGGCCAAATTTTATAAACCAATTTCTTATATTTTTATGATCTTCACCATAAGATATACTTTCTATATATGTTTTATAAACTTTACAATCTTTTTTTCAGGAGTGGGTGAATGCTCTAAGAAAACCTCGTTAATCTGACACTGAGGCCCACATGCTGGTCTTACATTACTGTGCCTCCAATATTAATGGGTAATTTACAGAGAAACTGAACTAATTTTATCTCTCAAAATTGACACTTCCAATCTCATGTACCTACTTCTTCCACAACAACTCCTTGTGCCTTGAGGAGTTGAACAGTTGTGACCTCTGGCCCTGTGTCTTCTGAACACAGTTTATTTTGATCGACGGAAGACACGGCTTTAACTGCTGTCAGTATTTATGGTTTAGCAGGGCTTGATGTCCCTTTAGACCCAGGAGTCAAAGCTCTGTAACTTAAAGACACAAGGGCTTTAAAAGCAAGAAACAGAAAGTTATATGGATGCAACAATCTTAAGTTTAAAAAAAAACCTCAGGTTGTTGTTTCTAAGCAAAATCAGAATTAAATACCAACGGGCCTAGGAACTATTTCAATAAAACATAAAATTTGTTTGTTAGGCCAGTTACCAAAAGGCAAAGAGAAGACCTTCTGCAGTGGGATTGCTGTTCTCTACAGGGAACCCACTTAGGTAACCTGCGAGTCAAAACTAATGAAAAGAATACTTCAATTAGCTAGACATTAGAAGAGTGTTTCCTGGGTAATAAGTGCAAATTTTCAGATTCACAGATCAATTCAAAGCCAAGAGCACAGAATGTTATGTTTGAAGAAAACATTTCCTTTAGAACTTTAATATAAAACATTTTTAGCATCAAGCCACAAGAAACAGCCTGAAGGAAAAAATTCCAGGAGCTGAAAATCAGTTGAAGGAGAGAGTTATCATTTCAGGCCTTTTCAAAGGGGAGGGAAAGCCGAAAACAGCAAGACACAGTAAGAGTTGAACTCTTGAGTTTAAAAAAATTGAAATCTCTTGTAATTTTATTAAGAGTCAACCAGTACATTTTAAAATGTCATTGTTCTAACCAATTATTTAGTGTATAAGTGTAGTTTTATATCGAACCCAATCTCTAGAAAGACTATTATAAATAATTTCCCTTTAATTATAGAAAACTCAATACAAGTCATTTATACATGCTTGGAATTCCTGTTTTATTCTAGACATCCCTCTTTCTTAAATAACCAGCCACTTCCTGTCAGCAGAAAATAGTAGAAAGAAAGAATAAAGAAAAAAGATAACAATAAAGAAAAAAAGAAAAGAAATAACTAGTCATTTTATTTCAGGACACAAAGTTCCCATACAAGATTCTTTCTCATGCAAAATTATTTTCCTTTTAACCTTTCTTGCCAAAAAAAACCCTCTTTACATTTATAACTTTCTTTACATTGCTCTTATTTACTGGTTACTTTCATGTTGTTTCATAAATAACTTTTTCTTTCTTTTTTCTTTTGCGACAGAGTGTTGATCTGTCGCCCAGGCTGGAGTGTAGCGTCACAATTTTGGCTCACTGCAATCTCTGCCTGCTGGGTTCAAGAGATTCTCTTCCCTCAGCCTCCCAAGTAGCTGGGATTACAGGCATGCCCCACCACACACGGGTAAATTTTGTATTTTTAGTAGGCACAGGGTTTCACCGTGTTGGCCAGGCTGGTCTTGAACTCCTGACCTCAAGTGATCAACCTGCCTCAGCCTCCCAAAGTGCTGGGATTACAGGGATAAGACACTGTGCCCAGCCATCATAAATAAATTTTAAGTAACCTCTAAGTTAGACAAAAATGATTTTCATTTAAGAACACACTTTTTAGAAAAATGTTGTCCTATAATTTTTTAAATTGGAAATTAGGCATGTATTTAGAATCTATTAGTTAACATAACTTTAGATATTAAAGTATATGACAAGTTTATTTACAGGCATTTATGCCATTACATTTACCTAATTAATTTTTTAAAATAGTTTACTCAGATTACTTATGAAAACTGCGATAGTTATCATTTGAAGTTATTTCCCCATTAACTATTTTTATAGCCTGTGAATTTAAGGTTTTCCTAAGAAAACCTTAAGGTTACATAAATGAGATTTCTTTTTCTGTTTTGCCAGTAACTCAGGGTTTAGCTGTTTTCATTAACCAAACAGAATTAAATGTCTTATTTGATAGCTTTGTAACACTCCTGCCAAATTTTGACACCTAGCAAAGAAAAATATAAAAACCCTTGACAAGTAAATCTAAACCATGATGTACGTTGACAATTTTGAATCCATTTCCAATTCTATTTCACTAATATTTTTTAAATCAGCTTATTTATTAATGGTTTACTTAAGTCATGTGAACTTGAAAAAGCCTTAAAGTCTCCATTTTTTTCTGATAAGATAGTTGATTTAAGTGCTTTTTTTTCTTTAAGCCTGTTGATTAGAGCTTTTTTGTATCTTTTTAGTAGTGAAACATCGTATACATGACACATAAATACATAGATATATTATATATGCAGATAGAAGTAGATCTTATACATTCGTAAGCCCTCTTATTTTTTCCTCCTATTTTAGATTTCCAATTTCTTGATAACCTGTTTTATTACCCTAGGCAGCTGTCAGCCAAGTAGCCCTAAATTTCCATATTAAGGTAACAACTCTTAGGGGAAAAATCAGATATTACAGTTTATGTCTCAAAGTACAGAAAGAGCTTGAAATGCTAGAGGAAGATTAAAATGGATGCCAAATCCAACATGAAACTATAGAAACCGATCACGGGATTGTATAAGGAGACCCATTTTAGACAGGTCATTCTAAATTTAGTCTCTGTCTTTTAACTGGACCTCTAAGCTCTGGGCAGAGCCCACACTGAATCCTGGGTCTCCAAAAACAGAAAATTATTGTGAGACTAGAACACACGATGCTTTTACAGTGCACTTATTTTTTTAACAGAGACGTTTCTCTAAGTGTCTAAACCACACTCTTCCTTATTAAACACCCAAGAGTAGCCTCTGCTGTAGTAACTATTTTAGTCAGAAAAAAAAAAAAAAATCAGGTAACACTATACAAAAGCAAGCAATTTCAGATCTGGGACGAACTTGTCTGTTTATCCTTTTAGGGTTCCAAAATAAAAAACAGAGGTTTCACCCCAAAGGGAAGTCTGACATCTTCTCTGTTTTCTTTAAGGAATCCCAGGCTGTTAGAGAATATTTTAGATCTGTCATGTAGCAGAAGCGGGTAAGAGCAAGGAGAGGCAGCAGAAGTTAACAGAGAAAACAGAATTCAGTTGACTGAGAAGGAAAAAAAAAAAGCTTTTTCTTAAAAAAACAATGTTCTGCAAGAGAAGAAAAAGACTTTTTAAATACACACACACACACACACATCTTGGATATTAGCTTTTAATTAAACTTTTAACCACTGAGCTCCTTAAAACAAATTTTTAAAAATCTTATTACCATATTTTATTTCAAAAGTAGCACAAATATCAAGCCAAAAAGGACTTGATTTAGAAATCAAACCCAAGCTGTTGCAGTGAAAAAAAAGGGGAGGGGCAGAACTAAGCTACTGAACAGCAGTTCGGGTGGCAGCCAGGGCTGTCTCAGTTTGGCTTGGCCAGTAAAAGGTGGCCTTGTTATGGAAATAAAGCCCCTAGGGTAGTCAGAATCAAAAATCATTCCTTTTTGTTTTTTTCCTTTGCTGGCCATTGTTTTCTTCCCCCACCCCCTTTTTTTTCCCCAGCTGCAGGGAATTTAGCCAATTCAGAGGCCTTGTTCTCCATTATTTGAAACTTTTCTTTGGATTTGATCAAGTTGATAGAGTTGGTCAAACCCAATGGGGAAAAGACTGAAACAACAACAAAATAGAAACAAAAACAACGGAAGAGTTAAGCAAACAAACAGTTGCACAATTTATACAATTACTGAGCACTCTGATGGCCAAGAGTCATTAAGACTAGCTGGTTGTTCATCTTTAGTCATTAAAAAAAATTTCCAAAAAAAAAAAAAAAAAAAAAAAAAAAAAAACAGTTCAGCTACTTACCTAGGAATGGGGCCTAGACTGAAGACTGTGCTACCATCCTAGAAACCGAAAAAAATGCTGACTTGGCTTCCCTGTTGGAAGAGAGCTGAAAGTCCAGGAAGGAGCTGCCTGCCTTCCATCGTCATGGCAGCAGGAAAACTCCAGAAAAGTAGTTATACAGCAAGATAAACTGTAGAACTTGACCAAATTTTGAGATATCAGTGATTCTGTTGTATTTGACCGGAGCGTAGAAAGTTACCACAAGACAAAAGTATGCCAGATTGCAGGGTCATTTATTATGCCGGCGACCACAGAGGACTCACGTCTCTCCAACCTGTGGTGGTAAAAGGAGGGTGCCACGATTTTTTATACCCGAAAAACCACCTTCGGAGTGGGGGTGAGGGGCGGGGATGGGGATGAAAAGGCTTCAGACATTCTGAGGGCTAGTGGATTCTGTAAATTACCTCCTGGGCAGAGATGAGGGTGGGGGTCTCCGGACATTCCAAGGGCCAGGGGACTTTTGTCATTCCGTTTGTTACTTAAGTGTTTTACAGAAGTCAAGATAAACATTTGTTTACACATTATCTGGTTAAGGTGGAAATCACAGACCTTAGTTACTTATTACAAGTCACAGGAGCCAGGATGGAACTAGCTTGGGCTGCTTAGTCTGGCAATTGCTGGTAAGCAAAGGCTAGCAATTCTGGCAGTTACTGATAAGAAAAGGTAAGCAGCTTTACATAGTGGTTAGTTTGCAAAGCAAACTAGCAGTTTTATTTACAGTAGCCAAGGCTAGCAGTTATTGTGAGGAGAATGGGGCAGCCATTTCAACTTATCTAAAAACAGTTTCGCATTTTATAAAATAGTTTTGCTCTGGTTCTGGCTCTAGGCCAGCACAATATCACAATTCTCTGGAGGGAGGGGGCTCCTTGGCCTCAGCAGATTGTCCTGTTGGTTTCAGCCATAGCATAGCTCAAGCTGGTACCAGCCACCGACAGATTTGTCAAAGGTCATGGACACCCCCACTCAGAATCCCTTCATGATTACCAATTTGTGGACCCAAAATATCCAAGACAGGTCTCAGACAATCTAGAAAGTTTATTTTGCCAAGGTTAAGGATGCACCTGTGATGCAGCCTCAGGAAGTCCTAGGCTGGAACTTCTGAAATAGCAGCAATTTGTCCTAGCTGAAATATAGTCATGAGATATAAAAAGATTTTTTAAAAGGAGCTCAATAATTAAAAATCAGCTTAATGAAAAGCTAACATCCAAGGGGTGTGGGTGTGTGTGTGTGTGTGTGTGTGTGTGTGTGTGTGTGTGTATTTAAAAGGCCTTCATGTTTTTGTTTTCGTTTTTCCTCTCCTAGGACTTTGTCCTTTTTTAAAAAATACAAACATACGTGGCTTTCTCTAACACAGGGTTGCTCCAGCCCAGGAATGTTGACGTTTGGGCTGGATAAGTCCTTCTTGTGGGGCTGTCCTGTCCATTGTAGGATGTTTAGCAGCATCTCTGGGCCCCACCCACTGGATGCCTGGAATACCTTCATTGTCACCCCCAATTGTGACAACCAAAATTGTCTGTAGACATTGCCAGATATCCCCTGGGGCAAAATCAACTCCCCATTGTGAATGTGACACCCTACATTATTTCTACAACAGTGTATGTTTAGATACTATTTCCCATCTTCCTTTCGAATTCCCCATATGTCTTCATCAGGGCACTTGTTGACCTAAATTTCTTGGCTGCAGACTGTTTTCTCGCCTGGCTGAAATCATCTGGTAACAGCAGTGTCATTCCTGTGGGAAGATGCACCATTTTTGGAGAAAGCCCCAGGTTTTTCTGGTAGTGAATTGTAAACTGCTGTTTTAGCCACAGGAGAATTGGACTCAGAGCAGAGGTAAAACATAAAATTAAGGCAATTCAGTAAAATCTTCAATTCTGCAGGCTGTACTTTGCCTGTGGATAAATAAGGACTCTAGGGGACTGGGTTCCTTCCCCTACCTGCCAAGAGGTCTCCAATTCACATTCAATAAAAGCTCAAGTCTCCAGAAGCAAAGTAACAGAACCTGGGTTTCTGCTTCCCTAGGAAAGTTTTCAGTTTCTCAGCTCTACTGAGAACTTTCTAATTGTTAAGATTTTCTGCAAATTAAAAAAGGATTGTGTGAATTATTTGTATAAATAAAAATATACTGTGGCATATTTTAGAGTTTCTGTGTATCAAATCACTTTCCTAGGTACAAAATGATGTCGAGTGCAAAATTCATCCACAGGACCTTTTATAACACATCATTTTCACAATACCAAGTGGAGTCTACCATCTATCATTTCAAAGTGCTTCTCCGTTTACATACGTGGCAGGTAACTTCATATAATAATGTCATTTTCTATGGTCAGTACCACTTCTTAGCTAGCTGTGTCTTCCATTCCATTTTGGATGTTGAGCTGAAAACCTCAATTTGCTAAAGTAAGCAATGGCTTTTCTTGGGACATAAGCCAGAACTTGCCTACTAGATGTTTCGGGTTGGTAATCAAGAGATGATTAGTACAGTGGAATTTTACCATTAGTGCTTTTTGTTGTTTTTAAAATTTTTTTTATTGATACAAGTATTTGTACATATTTATGGGGTAGAAGTGATATTTTATTACATGTATATACTGTATAATAATCAAGTCAAGATGCTTGGGGTGTTCATCGCCTCAAGTATTTCTCATTACTTTGTGTTAGGATCATTTCAAGTCCTCTCTTCTAGCTATTTTGAAATATACAATACGTTGTTGTTAACTATAGCCACCCTACCCTGCGATGGAACATTAGAACTTATTCCCTTTATCTAATTGCATGTTTGTACCTATTAACCAACCTCCATGCCCCCTCCCTAACACACATTTTTCCTAGCCCCTGGTAACCATCATTCTATTTTCTACCTTCATGACATTAACATTTTTAGCTCCCACATATGTGTGAGAACATGTGATATTTGTCTTTCTGTGTTTACCTTAACATAATAATCTCCAGTTCCAACCATGTTGCTGCAAATGACAGAATTTCATTTATTTATGGCTGAGAAATATTCCATTGTGTGTCAGCATCACATTTTTTTAAATCCATTCACCCACTGATGGACACTTAGATGGATTCCACATCTGGGCTATTGTGATTAGTGCTGCAGTAAATACGTGAGTACAGGTATCTTTTTGACATACTGATTTCTTTTCCTTTGGATAAATACCCAGTAGAGGGACTGCTGGATCATATGGTAGTTCTATTTCTAGTTTTTTGAGAGATATCCGTACTGTTTTCCATAGAGGATGTACTAATTTACATTCTCTCCAACAGTGTATAGCAGTTCCCTTTTCTCTGCGTCCTCCCCAGCATCTGTTATTTTTCATCTTTCTAACAATAGCCATTCTGGCCAGGCATGGTGGCTCATGCTTGTAATCCCAGAACTTTGGGAGGCTGAGGTGGGTGGATAACTTGAGCCCAGAAAGTCAAGACCAGCCTAAGCAACATGTTGAAACCCCAGTTCTACAAAAAAGATAATAATACAAAAATACACCGAAATACAGTGGATGAGACACACGATCGATAGAATCCGAAGTCAGGTGTGAAGTTTATATACCACTGGACTGGTTCTCTATGAGTGAGCATATCAGATTCTCTGGGTTAGACATGAAACATTCTAGATTTTCCACTTCAAAAAATATGATTGCTCACAAATAGAATGAGTGCTAGCATTTATTTATTCCTCTAGAAACCTTTTTAAAATGTTCACAAACATTGGATATTCTGTAATTTTGACTTGACATGAAATTAGTGCAGTGATACAGACCTTGTTTTCGAATATGAGGCAGGCTTTTACATTTTTCTTTATTTCTTTACTTTTATTTTCATTTTTTCTGAGACAGGGTCTCACTCTGTCACCCGGGCTGGAGTGCAGTGGCACCATCATGGCTCACTGCACCCTTGACCTCCTGGGCTCAAGCAATCCTCCCACCACAGCCTCCTGAGTAGCAGAAACAAATGTGTGTCACCACGCCGGCTAATTTTGTTAAAATTTTTTGTAGAGATGGGGGGGGTCTCACCACGTTTCACAGGCTGATCTCAAACTCCTGGGCTTAAGTGATCCAACCACCTTGACCTCCCAATGTGCTGAGATTACAGACGTGGGTTACTATGCCCAGTGAGCACATTTTACCAGGGACATTCTGAGCACTCCATTTCTACTTCTGTAACTCAAATGAGTTTATTTTTAGGCATCACTTTTATTCTTGGTTTTTATATATTACACACATATTTAAGAAAAAGTTTTAACTCTCCATAAAATCATCTCCTATGCCCAGCCTGAGGTAGGTTTTTTTGAGCCAGAAAGTAACATGGAAATTTGTAAGATGCAAATAAACATTAAGACAGAATCTATAGATAAGAAGCATAGAAAATAAGATATATTTTTCCCAGAGAAAAATTATCTTAATATGTTCATTCTTGCTACCAATTCGGTGTTTAATAAATGTGTCTTGAATGAATGTATGGGTAAAAAATAGATTTTTTCTGAATATGCAAATAAATACCTATATACCTTGTTGTTTATAGGTAGACAAGTACCTGTATGTCTTGCTCTTCTATCTTGGAGGCTCATTCTAATTTAAGCAGGCCAGGAGTAGAATTAAATCCATGGACTGGAAGGCCTAGTTCTCAAACTAAATACATGTTATTAGACAAGGAAATAGATTTTTGCTTTGATTTGAGAAAAGAAGCATTAAGACCTTTCTGTGTGTGTGTATGTGTGTGTGTGTGTAAACATATATATATACACACATATATATTTCTTACAGAGAAATCTACATATACCTTTTTGATTAACTCTCTTGCTTAAAACAACAATATCTGATTAGAGTTAATAATACTAATTGCAATTGTTTATTAAGCACTTACGTGCCAGGTACCATGCTAAGCACTTTGTACATATGATCTCATTTCGCTTTTCTCTTTCAGCCCTCTGAAGGAGTTGACTTCATCCAGCATAGGAAGAAATAGATTCTTGAAGAAGTTAACTTACTCAAGTTTGCCCAGCTAGAAAGTAGTCTAACCCTACTCTGTTGGAGTCCAGGGTTTGGGTTCTTAACCGCTTCTCTGCACAGTACTTTGTTTAGGGACAGAGGTTGTCAAAGGAAAGGTATTTGTTTTTGTCACCTGCATCGTTAGCCTCAAAGTGAGTGCATCACTACCAGGTGGAGAAGATTATCCTGCAGGGATTATTTCCTCACTCAGTTCATCAAGTTCAGTCAGTTGGTTTTAATTCAATTTGTAAAAAATATGCCAGAATCAAACATTCTGGCTTCCCATGGGTGCATGAAAGGAAACAGGTGGCGTCATTGGAAGACACTGGTGACCAGGTGAAATGTCATCCAAGACAGTGTTTCATGAAGACACAGGCTGATTTTGCCCACAATTTTGCTTCCCTGACTCTTAGCTCATGTCACTGTCCTCCCGTCACAGTGGGAACAATACAACTCTTTTCTCATCCGGTGAGTTGGCAGCTTTACTGGTTGTCATTTTATTTATCAAAG
Organism: Cebus imitator; assembly: GCF_001604975.1. Lineage (NCBI taxonomy): Eukaryota > Metazoa > Chordata > Mammalia > Primates > Cebidae > Cebus > Cebus imitator. The sequence continues at coordinate 3,869,436 of NW_016107321.1, forward strand.
ACGCTGATTGTTCTAACTAATATCTTATCGCTTCCTTTAAGAAATCTATTATGTAATTTAAAAGCTACAGGATAGAATAATGCAATTTATAAAATAACCAAAACATGTCCTTAAATTCCACTATTGTAAAATTAGTCGAGTGTGATGGTGGGCGCCTTGAATCCCAGCTACTCGGGAGGCTGAGGCAGAGAATTGCTTGAACCCAGGATGTGGAGGTTGCAGTGAGCCAAGATCGTGCCACTGCACTCCAGCCTGAATGACAAAGTCTCAAAAAAAAAAAAAAATCCACTATTGTAACAGTAACCCTGTTACTTAAACAATAGATGTTAGTATTCTTCTTATCAATGCCTTTTATTTTATCCTGCAGGAAATTATTCACTTGTACAAATAAAATAGAACTACTTGGGGTTTTTTAAAATGATCCTTTCCTCCTTCATTTTGGGTAATATTGGAAGAACCGTTGTGTAGGGGAAAATACCGTGAATGTAGACTAAGAGAAGATATCCACAAGATTCATGGGGACAAAGGAAACACATAATAAAGGAAACCTAGAGTTTCCAAAACAAATGGAATTTGATAACTGTGGCACCTCTGCGCTGAGCTGCCAATCTTAACTTCCCCCTAACTTTCTGAGCAAACTTCATATCAAATGTACTCTGGAACGTGTATTCCATGAAATGCAAGCAACCGCCTTGAGTAGACAATGAATAGTTGTCAAGCTGCTAGAGACCAATTTGTTCCTAGATCCAGCTGGGGACTGGGTCCGGCTCCCAAGCAGCTGGGCACAGCAACTGCTCTTCTCCAGATGTGGAACAATGAGGCTTTCATCAGGACACATCCTATGGCAAGTGCTAGACAGAACTCTAAGGTTGGAGGTGGGGAGGCATAGTGTTGAGAGCTGGGGAAGGGTTAAAACACTCACCCTCTAACCTGAAGAGCCACATTATAGTTTCAAACAAATTGGATAGTAGAGAGGAGGCCAAAATGAAAAACAGAAAATTCTTCATAACCTAGAGTTTCTAAAGTGTGATGCTCTTCATTTCAGGCTTATAATGCAATTAGCACTAAACTAATACTGTTTAATAGAACACTTTAGGATTCTTGCTCTGATGAGCCCACAGAACTTACTTAACAACTTGCTGCTGATACATTTTGCCAAAACTTGGGATGTGTATGAAATTTTGGAGGAAAAAAGGAAAACAACGAACTGTCAGAATGGGAACAGAGATTGAAATTCAGCTGTTTCTTCTAAGTTGGGACACCCAGTAGTCATAATTATTAACTATATCTCTTTTATGGGAAGAGAGGGCCGAAGACACAGCCCCGCCCATGCCACACATGGTCTAATTTCAAGAGGATGCTTTAAATAGAATTCTCTGCTGGAGCTAATTGGTGTCAAATATGAGAGGAAAATTATCCCTTCATAGGAGGGGGGAAGTCTGCCTTGGTTCAGTGGTGTACCCTGTGCAATGATCCTGCCGTCAGGTTCCACTGAAGCCTCTCTGTACGGAACACTGCTGATGCAGTGAATGTGACGACAGTAGACTCTGTGCCCTCTTTTGTTGCTGAATGTGGACTCCTACAAGGCAGTGCCACCTACGTCCCAGCTTTGTTTTCATAATCGCTGGTTCAAGTTTTTGGTCCTTTTTTTTTTTTTTTTTTTAGATAGAGTCTCACTCTGTAGCCCAGGCTGGAGTGCAGTGGTGTGATCTCTGCTCACTGCAACCTCCGCCTCCCAGGTCCCACTTCAAACAATTCTCCTATCTCAGCCTCCCAAGTAGCTGGGATTATAGGCACGAGCCACCATGCCCAGCTAATTTTTGTACTTTTTAGTAGAGACAGGGTTTTACCATGTTGGCCAGCCTAGTCTTGAAATCCTGACCTCATGTTCCGCCCGCCTCAGCCTCCCAAAGTGCATTTTTGGTACTTTAACCACGTGTTGTAGCCCAGTGCTTGTGAGATCTGTGGTTAACAGGGATTTTACTATGTTGCACTTTTGAATAGGTTTGCCAAGCTCCTGACAGTTTCCCTAATCAAAAGGAACTTAAATTTCACCAAACTACTCACAAAAAAGGCACAGTTGCAAAATGCATATCCTGCCAGGTGTAAGGTTTCTGTCTAGACCAATAAGAAGGGCTTGAAGGTCATTGAATTCCCACATGGGGTCACACTCCTTTCCTGGTCCTGAAGACACATCAGAAGGGACTTTTGCATTTATGCATCCATCCTTTCCTTCATTCAACTCCTTACGTTAGGTGGGGCCTTCTGTGTGTGACATCTCGTGCTAGATCCTGAGGGGAGCAGGTTAAGCAGGGAGGGGCAAAGAGCAGAATAAAAGTTAAAAATTACAACATCTTCAGAAAAAAAAAGAGCTGCAGAAGACATTATGTTAGAGCCTACTACTGAAGCAATGTTTAATTCCCAAAGAGTATAATTATATTGTAATTGAGTAGGAGAATGTCATTGTTCTTGAGAGATATATATTTAGGGGTAAAGTACCATCATGTCTACAACATCAAACAGTTTGGCAAAAAGTATATATATGTGCATATGTGTATGCATTTATGTACCTATGTGTAGGTATATGTACACATACACATTTCACTGTGGTCACATTCATTGGATTAGCAGTGTCTGGGTACAAAGAGGATTTTATAGAACCTGACAGCATGATCATTGCCACTATACAGACACACACACACATACACACACACACACATAGATATATATACACACACACACACATATGGATATATCCACATACACACACACATGGATATATACACACCCACACATATATATAATGCGTATATACTGTGTACATACAGTCATGCCTCTCTTAACAATGAGGACATGTTTTGAGAAATGCATTGTTACAGAATAGGCTCACACCTATAAAACTAGCACTTTGGAAGGCCGAGGAGGACAGATCATCTGAGGTCAGGAGTTCAAGACCGGCCTGGTCAAGATGGTGAAAACCCCATCTCTACTAAAAATACAAAAATTAGCCAGGCATGGTGGTGTGCTCCCATAGTCCCCACTACTCTGGAGGTTGAGGCAGGAGAATTGCTTGAACCTGGGAGATGGAGGTTGCAGTGAACCGAGATCGCACCACTGCACTCCAGCCTGGGCAACAGAGCAAGACTCCGTCTCAAAAAACAAAAAAAAAAAGAAAGAAAAAAGAAAGGCATTTTATGGTGATTTTGTTGTGAAAACGTAATAGAGTACACTTACACAAACCTAGATGGTACAGCCCATGACGCACCTGTTTCTCCCAGGCTACCAACCTAGACAGCATGGGGCTTTACTGAATACTGAAGGCAATTGTAACACAATTGTATCTGTATAGAAAAGGCACAGCAAGCGCTAGGCGCAGCAGCTCATGCCCGTAATCCCAACACCTTGGGAGGCTGAGGTGAGTGGATCACCTGAGGTCAGATGCTTGAGACCAGCCTGGCCAACATGGCAAAACCCGGTCTCTACTAAAAATACAAAAATTAGTCTGGTGTGGTGGTGGGCACCTGTAATCTTGGCTACTCAGGAGGCTGAGGCAGGAGAATTGCTTATACCCAGGTGGCAATTACAGTGAGCCGAGATCTTGCCACTGCACTCCAGCCTGGGTGACAAGAGCAAAGCTCCGTCTCAAAAAAAAAAGTACAGCAAAAATATAATATACATTTTTATATATATATATATAAACATGTAATATATATGTTTATAGTATAAAAGACAAAAACTGGTACACCTGTGTAGGGCATTTGCATGACTGGAGTCTGTGGGGCTGGAAGCGGTTCTGGGTGAGTCAGTGAGTGAGTGGAGTGTGAGTGGGCAGGCCTAGGACATGACTGTCCACCAAACACTGTACACTTAGGCTACTCTAAGCTCATTTTAAAAATTTCATGGATCACAAAGTCAAGAGATCGATACCATCCTGGCCAACATGGTGAAACCCCGTCTCTACTAAAAATACAAAAATTAGCTGGGCATGGTGGCACACGCCTGTAATCCCAGCTACTCGGGAGGCTGAGGCAAGAGAATTGCTTGAACCCAGGAGGCGGAGGTTGCAGTGAGCTGAGATCGCGCCATTGCACTCCAGCCTGGGTAACAAGACCAAAACTCTGTCTCAAAAAAAAAAAAAAAAAAAAATTTCTTTCTTCAATAATAAATTAATCTTAATGTAACTTTCTTTAAAAACTTTTAATTTTTAAAAAAACTTTGGACTCATTTGTAATAACATAGCTTATAACACAAACACATTGTACAGCTGTAACAAATTTTCTTGCTTTATGTCCTTATTCTGTCAGCTTTTTTCTATTTTTTATTTTTTTTGCTCTTAAAACCTCTTCTTAAAAACAAAGATACAGTCCAAACATGGTGACTCACACCTGTAGTCCCAGCACTTTGGGAGGCTGAGGAGAGCAGATCACCTACAGTTGGGAGTTTGAGACCAGACTGACCAACATGGAGAAACCCCTCTCTATTAAAAATACAAAATTAGTCGGGTTTGGTAGCACATGCCTGTAATCCCAGCTACCCAGGAGGCTGAGGCAGGAGAATCGTGTGAACCCAGGAGGCAGAGGTTGCTGTAAGTTAAGATCATGCCATTGCATTCTAGCCTGGGCAACAAGAACAAAACTCCATCTGAAAAAACAAAAAAACTAAGTTACAAACACACTCATTAGCCTAAGACCACACAGGTCAGGATCACCAATATCACCACCTTCTGACACATGGTCCAACTGGGAGGTCTTCAGGGTCAATGCCATGCATGGAGCTGCATCTCCTGTGATCTCAGTCCTTCTTCTAGATTCCTCTTGAAGGACCACTCTGAGACTGTTTCACAGTTAACTTTTTTCCTTAAAGAGAAGGCATGCACTTTAAAACAATGATAAAACATATAGGTTAGTAAATACCTAACCCAGCCACATTGTCATTTACTATCATTATCCAGCATTATGCAAGATATATAATTGTATGTGCTAGCTTTTTATACGACTGGGCCCACAATGGATTTGTTTACACCAGCGAATATGCTGCAGTTTGATGTTAGGACAGTTATGAGGTCAATAGGCCATGGGAATTTTTCAGCCCCACTATTGTTTTATGGGACCATTGTCCTGTATATGTAATGTGTATATGTATCTCTTTAAAGATAGCAGATATTGCAAAATAGTAAAAATCAGTGAACCTGGATGAAATTCTAGTGGTGTTTATTGTATTTATCATGCACCTGTTTGTGTTGTTTTGAAATTTTTCACAATACAAAATTAGAGGAAAAGATATAATCTCTCATCTCAAGGAGCTTACGATCTACAGACAAAATGGTTTTTTTTTTTTTTTTTTTTCCTAATAAAAAGATGAAGAGGACTAGATCATAGGGTCAGAAATCCTTGGTGAGCATTGGAATCGGGTTATAATGTCGGGAAAAATCCATGCCAAGACAATGGATTACTCAGCAAGGTTAGTTTTACTTCCTGCAGGAAGGGTGCAGCTCGCCTTGCCACGAGAGCACACCTGCACCAGGGAGACACGGACGTTTATAACTTTCATAACCTGACACAGTTGCCCTACTACTGTGTTCAGTTTCCATTGGCTGGCATGGGACCTCACATTCTAAGCCTTGACCCAATTGGCTAAAAACTTGGAAACTTTCTAAAGAAGTAAAGGCAGAGGAGAACAAAGGAAAAGAGGAAGTAACTTGAGGAATGCTTAGAGAAGTGATAACATTTTCAAATAAGGAAGGGGAATAACCTTTGACCTAAGACTCACCTGGGCGTGTCCAGGCATGTCAGGGCAAATATCTAAGTTAAAGTATAAGAACTAAGTACACGAGATGCACTTATTTCTTTACTATGACTAACAGCTACTTTATTAGCAAAAGTGTTAAATTAGCCTTTGAAGAAACTATTATTTATTCGTAATGAACTATGAGGAAAGCTTTGAAGAGGAACCTTTTATTCAGTTTCCTACAGTGAGGCAGAAGTCAGTCAACTCCATAAACCTTGACTCCCAGAAGGCAGGCCTGTGGCAGATGGGTTGGAGTCGCCTGAGCCCCTGCTTCTGCCCAGAGGTTTATTAGGTTCCTGAGGACTGTGCTGAGCCCTGGCGGCCACAGGACAGACTCTTTGGCTCACAGTAGAGGCCCTAAGAGGATCGGGAGTCCAAATGTGGTAGGAGTTATTAAGAAATAATTTTAAGACCGGGTGCAGTGGCTCATACCTGTAATCCCAGCACTTTGGGAGGCAGAGACAGGCAGATCATGAGGTCAAGAGATCGAGACCATCCTGGCCAACATGGTGAAACCCGTCTCTACTAAAAAAAATACAAAAATTAGATAGGCTTGGTGGCACGTGCTTGTAGTCCCAGCTACTCAGGAGGCTGAGGCAGGAGAATCGCTTGAATCCAGGAGGTGGAGGTTGCAGTGAGCTCAGATCGTGCCACTGCACTCCAGCCTGAGCAACAAGAGCAAAACTCTTGTCTCAAAATAAATAAATAAATAAATATGCAGCTAGAGAGGAAAAGGGGTCCTTGGAACGTTTTCATCTCTTTTAAAGCAGCTCTTGAAAGGTGTCTTGTCTAACAGGAAAGCCCAGGCTCTTAGAGCTGGGCAGGCAACCTTTGATAAGCAAATGTAGGCCATTAGAAACTGGGTCCACCCAAACATGGCAATTCCCGCCCTCTTCTCCTTGCCCTCACAAGTGCCTGGCAACGTGGCTGCCCCCAGACAACCCCATAAGTGCAAAACATTCTCGGCGCCCTTTATTTGCGTATTAAAAAGTCAGGGTGGGAGGACCAGTTTTTTGCTACATGGATGACATGCCTGGTCAAACCAATCCCCTGAGCCCTATGCAAATCAGACATCGCCTCCTCCAGCCTCTTCATATACATACCTGGGATGCACCACCTGCGGGGTCTCCTCCCTGGGCTTTGGAGCCCCTCTCCCTCTGTCTCTATACAGGGTAACTTCTTTCTTCTCCCTTCCTTCTTGCCTGTTAAACTCGCCACTCCTTAAAACCACCTGTGTCCATGTCGTTTTTTTTTTTTTTTTCCAATTTGAGGCAAGAGGAAAAACCTGGTGTTCCTCCACTCGTTGGAGCCTTATCACAAGGTCTTTCTGCAAAGTCCAAGGAGACCTGGAGAGGGGCTCCCTGCCATGAGGAGTCCCTCACCTGAGCCTGTGCCAGGCCTTCATGCTGCAGGTGCCCCACAGATGGCCCAAAAGCACTTGAAAAGGACACTCATAAATATAAATCAGAATGAGGACAGACCAAACCCTCTGCTTTGTCTTGGCTCAGAAGGGCTTTCCAGAAGGCCATGGAAGGTGCAGCCAGGCCTGCCTACAACAAGGACCTCAGGGAGGGCCGCGTGACCTGCCGAATGGGAGAGCCCTGGGTCTCTTCACTGACGAAGTGAACACAAGGGGAAGAGAAGAGAAGAGCAGTAATCAGGGTTTGTTGAGGGTGCGGAGAGGGGCCAGCAGACCTGGGGAGCAAGGCCCAGCTTCAGGCTCAAAAGACCCAGTGACCAGCTGGTGTGACTTGACCCAGAAAGCGTATCTCCCCCTGCAACACCTGGGCCATCAGGAACTGGGAGTGAGAGCTGAGCCTTCTCACTGCTGAGAGCTGAGTTGTGCAGCATCACCGCCTACTCCTTCCACTCCCTTATTGCCACTGTGGGGGAGGTGGCACAGTGGCTGTAGCTACTGGGCTCGCCACTCCCATCACAAGTAAGTAACAGGATCAGAGCAGTCAGGAAGTGACTCCAAAGACTAAAGAAGAGCAAAGGCGGGCCCTGGTTGCCCCCGACTTGAGCAAGTACTGGGACTTTCTCCCTGGACTGAGAACAGCTTAAGGCATGACACTTGGGTCTGTTCCATACCACAGTCAAGTTCTTCCTGCACCACCATGACCTTGCAGAGCGACAAGAGGCTGGCTCTCTCACCATGAGACCCTGGATCAAAGGTTCCTTCTCTCTCCAGTCATGTGTAGTGATGCTCACACTCAGGTTGACCTTTCTAACACCTTGTGATGGTTAATACTGAGTGTCAATTAGATTGGATTGAAAGACACAAAGTAACATTCCTGGGTGTGCCTGTCAGGCTATAATATTTCAGTCAATGGATGGGAGAGGGGGACCCACCCTCAATCCAAATAGGCACCGTCTAGTCAGATGCCAGCTTGGCTACAATAAAGCAAGCAGAAGAAAGTGGAATGAGCAGACTTGCTGAGTCTTCTGGCCTCCATCTTTCTCCTGTGCTGGATGCTTCCTGTCCTAGAACATCAGCCTCCAAGTTCTTCAGCTTTTGGACTCTTGGACCTACACCAGTGCTTTGCCAGGGGCTCTTGGGCCTTCGGCCACAGACTGAAGGCTACACCGTTGGGTTCCCTACTTTGGAAGTTTTGGGACTTGGACTGGCTTCCTGGCCCCTCAGCTTGTAGGCAGCCTACTACGGGACTTCACCTTGTGATTGTGAGTTAATTCTCTTTAATAAACTCGCTTGCATATATACATCTATCAGTTTAGTTCTGTCCCTCTAGAGAACCCTGACTAAAACAGCCTCAACTTCAGGGTTCCTTGGCCTTCTAATGCCTTCTATCTGTAGGCCACCTCAGCTGGCAGTCTAGGCGATGCCCCCATCCTTGACCCTCATAGACAACCTAACTCCACCCTCAGCCCTAATGCTGTCTGGGCTTCCAACCCCAGAATTCTGTTTTGGTAGATTTGCTCTACCGCAAATGCATGGCCTTAAGCTCCAATGAGGCTTCAGTATAACTTGGAATACATTCTTGTTCTTTCTGAGTCCTAGCTACGTGTGAAGCTGGGTCAGGTGGTCCTCAAGGTCCCTTTTAGTTGTAAAACTTATTAGACTTTACTTCTTGCTAACGCCTGCGTTCTTAAGTAAACTGAGCCCATCCATTTTCTCCTTCCCCTTTCCTTCTCTTGCTGAGAGAGGATTATTTCTTTTCACTGATGACCAACCCCTCCATCACCTGTGCTCCTGCATCCTTCATGCATCCTCTGGGAGGTTGCTCTATTTATTCCCCTTTTCTGTGGGATCTTTGATCTCTCTTTGGGAGCTCTTAGTTCCAGCCTGCAGGGTTGGTCACCAACTTCTTAGTTATTCATTATAAGATGACTAAGAAAATAAGAGGTGTAAAGGAAGAGGAGTGACCTGGGTGCCTTGCCTGTGTCCAGGGCTCAGAGAGTGGACAGATGCTCAGGGGTGGGTTTCCCTGCACAGCCAGGCCTGGGTGGGAGGTGGGAAGGGCCGGGACAGAGCTCCCTGGCACAGAGGAGGACAGGCTGGCGGGCACCGAGGTCTGTCTCAGGAAGGACGGAGAGCCAGGCCCCCAGGAGTCCTGGGCCCCGCTGGAGAAGCAGCTGAGGCCTGGATGAACATCTGATTTTGTGGGACCAGGTGCCAAGCTCTGAATCCACTGTCCCTACAAAGAACTTTTTGTTCTCCTCAGACACAGTTGAGAAGAACAACTTGCTCAGTTGTATTTTTTAAATATTTATTCTTTTTAGTGACAGGGTATCACTTTACCGCTCAGGCTGGAGTGTGGTGGCATGATCATAGCTCTCTTCAGCTTCAAACTCCTGGGCTCAAGCGATCCTTCTAAGTAGCTGGGACTACAGACACGTATCACCACACTCAGCTAATTTTTAATTTTTACTTTTTTTAGAGATGGAGCCTTGCTGTGTTGCCCAGGCTGGTCTCTGACTCCTGGGCTTAAGCAATCCCCCGACCTCAGTCTCCCAAGCTGCTGGGATTACAAGGCATGAGCCCCCTGCACCTGGCTTTCAGTTGGTTTCTATTTCATTTTATTTTATCTTGAGACACACTTTCGATCTTGTTGCCCAGGCTGGAATGCAATGGTGTGATTTTGGCTTACTACAACCTCCAACTCCTGGGTTCAAGTGACTCTCCTGTCTCAGCCTCCTGAGTAGCTGAGATTACAGGTGCATGCCACCATGCCCAGCTAATTTTTGTATTTTTAGTAGAGATGGGGTTTCACCATGTTGGCCAGGCTGGTCTCGAACTCCTGACCTCAGGTGATCCACCCACCTCAGCCTCCCAAAGTGCTGAGATTACAGACATGAGCTGCCGTGCCTGGTCTCGGTTGGTTTTTAATTACTCCCTAGCACCCAGGTGACCAGTGTACTTTCTGTGGCCTTTTCTTAGTCCACTGTCACTTAAGGGAAGGGCACAGGACTAGAAAGGGGTTAAAACCACCAGTGATACTGCCAACCCAGGAGGCCCCCACCTGTGTCCTGGCTCCAGGGCTGCCACTCCTGGATGTCCTTAACCCCAGTTCTTCCTGTGCCTCCTGCTCTGCAGCCCAGAGCCAGCCACCTGGACTTTATTTTCCTCCGGCACTGGCAGGGCCCAGAAACCAGTCTCTAGGGCAAAGGTGGTGGCGTCAGTCACTGCCTATGTTGCAATGATGTGTGAAGAAATGGTCATGGAATCACTGAGTGACTCCATCCATCCTTCCTCAATCATTACCATCTTGCAAGTAAGACCGAAACTATAATTTGGAGATCTTGGCTGTAAGAAATTTATACAATTCTGGAGCCTTAAAAGTGTGTTTCCCCAGAGTGATTCGAGGTAAGCTGAAAAGTGAAAGGGGCCTGTTTTGAGTGGAACTGTGACCCCTGCAAATTTGTATGTTGAAATCCTAACATCTATTTACCGTATTTGGAGATGAGGAGTATGGAGTTGATTGAGTTCAAATGAGGCCATTAGGGCCGGCCCTAACATGATGGTGTCCCTTTAAGAGAGGAGATTGGGACACAGACAGGTACAGCGGAAAGACCATGTGGACACACAGGGAGATGACATCTGTCTGCAAGCCACAGAGACACCAACCCTGACGGCACCTTGCTCTTGGACCTTGAGCCTCTAGATCCGAGAAATAAATGTCTGTGGTTTGAGCAGCCCACTCAGCGGCCAGTCATGTCAGTGGAGCGGAAAGTGTGGGAGATGGAGCTGCTAAGAGGAAAGGCAGCTGCCCAGGCTCTGGCCCCAGAGGCAGCCGGCCCGAGAGGGGACGGGGTTGCTAGGGGAAAGGCCCTGTGAGGCGCATGCCTGCAGAGTGCAGAGTACCCTGAAGAGGGGACAGTTACCTTCAGAAGCAGACAGCACAGGCGCTGCACCACGCAGAGTCACTGCCCACCTGGGAGAGTAGAGACAGGGAGCCACGGCGAGCCGATGACAAAGTGTGCGGGGCAGGAAGAGACCGAGCCCATTCCGCGGGCGGGCAGCTCAGCTGGCCTGGGTGGCACCTGCAGCCACAAGGGCACCGCTCCACCGTCAACACACCATGAGCACCAGGCCCGCTGGATGAGAATTGAAGTCGTGGGTTCTAGACAGGCGCCTCCAACCCAGTTCTGATCACACCAGCATTCAGGCATCTAGAATATGAAAAATTGGAGCTAGCTGATCTCTAGGGTCTCTTTCTGGACTAAGATTTTATGGTTTTGATTCATGATGATTCACAGTCAATAAGAAAAAGGTTAGATTATGTTCTGAATATGCTAGTTAAGAAAACAGGTAAGCCCGTACTCTACTGTGTAAATGTTTCAGAGTTACTGGAATCTGAAAACCGTTTTGTTGTTTCCAGATGAAAGGTTCAGACAGGGAAAACTGATTTTAGTGGAGCTTCTCACCCCCCATGGCACAAACTGTACCTGTCTCACTGTGTGTCTTCTTCAGCACCTTCTGGGGATAAGGAGATTGTGAATTGTGCATTTTCAAGCTGAGAGTTCCCCAAGTCAAAAGAACATATTATAATAGTGTGCATAGTAGCACTGAAAGTTGACATGCCATATCTAACTTGTTTTCTTTCAGAAATAGGATTATTCCAGAAAACAAAAGTTGGGTATTTACAATGCAGTCAGCACCTTCTTTCCTAAGAAGTCAATGCTTTCCGAATACGAAGAATCATCTGTCTTAAAATTATTTAAAAATTGCAATTATTGCAAAATTAAAAGAAGGGGTTTAGTGATTGTATCTCAGTTCTTCCCTCTTAGCTTAAGGCACATGACGTCTTCGCTTTTCAATCCATATCCCTCCAAGTAGAGAAGAGCACCACCACAATGCCGCAGATCTCCACCTGCCTGACCTACAGCTGCGGAACCCAGAGCAGAGTCCAAAGGCGTGAGAGACCTAGTCTCATCTGAGGACGCGCCCCTTTCTCCACGGTTCTGTCCCCTCAACCCTCACTTGCCAGGAGTTGCCTGGACTCCGAGTTCTTCTTTCTTATGTGTTGTTGGTTCAGTCATTCCTTTCCCATTTCATCCTGAGATGAACAATCACACTTAAAGGAGAAGAGTATTTCTCAGCCTGGATCATCTGGCTTGTTTTCTGTGACCTCCTAGGGAATGGAGCACTCTCAGAACTCATGTTGGTGGAGGCAACAGAGGCCCAGGTTCATCTAGCTCCCCCCAGCCCAAAACAAGACCCAGGACCTCTCCCCATTTTCTCTCAACATAAATCCTTCTGTTTACATTGGCTCATTCAACAAACATTTGTCAGAGCACTAATGTTTTAGGTATTCATAGAATGTTGGAGTTTCAAGAAGTCATAAAAATAACCTGATCCATGCCTTCATTTGGTGGCAAGAAACTAAGGTTCTGGACGGGCGAGGTGGCTCATGCCTGTAATCCCAGCACTTTGAGAGGCTGAGGCAGGCAGATCACCTGAGGTCAGGAGTTTGAGACCAGCCTGACCAACATGGAGAAACCCCGCCTCTAATAAAAATACAAAATTGCTGGGCGCGGTGGCTCACGCCTGTAATCCCAGCACTTTGGGAGTCCGAGGCAGGTGGATCACGAAGTCAAGAGATCAAGACCATCCTGGTCAACATGGTGAAACTCCGTCTCTACTAAAAATACAAAACATTAGCTGGGCATGGTGGTGCGTGCCTGTAATCCCAGCTACTC